>NW_027369094.1:0-45104 GCF_046119375.1 Phyllobates terribilis
TTCATGTTCAGGATCAACTGGTTTTTCTGGTTTTTTTCCTTTGATGTTTTCTGGTTTTTGCCTCAATCTTTAACTGTTTTTCAGGTTCGGGATCTTTTCTGTATATGTGAGGTGTTATTTTGTTGTTTCTGAGTTGTTGTGATGATTTGTTTTGCAAGCTCAGGTGCGATAGTTGTTAATTGGCCCGATCAGGAATGACAAATAGGCGCTACTACCCAGAAACCCCTCTATTTTGTTGGTTGGCTGGTGTTTTGTTGTGTCCTTTTGCTAGTGCTTTTTTCGGTCTATGTTTCTGTTTCTGTTTTTTCTGGAGTCATTGGAGTTGTTGCTTTTGTTTGTGAGCTGGTGTATTGTTTTTGTATCTTATGGTGTAGCCTGCCCTTAGAACCTGAGTATGTGGGTTACTTTAAGGAGGCTCTGTGTTTTGAACGCACTTGATGTATTTGTTTTGGGTTCCAAGTTTAATGAAGGGCTATGTTGTTGTTGTTAAAAAACAAATAAACTATAAAGTGGGATGACATGTTCGAATTTATGCATAAACAGACTTTGCATTAACAAATTTACCCTATAAGGAATTTGTGGCATTAACAATGAAGATATGCCCTTAATAACTTACAGAGTTTGAAGTTACAATCATTCTGTGTGTTTATACTTTTTAAGATGTTGGTTCTTATGCTATGGTAGACTTGTAATATCAGCTAAACATCTTGTTTCTCTCTTGTACGGTCTTCTTCAAATTAATGAACATGAAATCTTATGAACAATAAATGAAGAGCTTAGAGTCATACAATAAAAGTTCATGAAATTGTAAAAAAATTGTATGAAGATGCAAGGAAAAATTCATTAACCTATAATTGTAAATTTATGAAGCTACAATGGTTATTCATCAGAAAACTTACGAACCTTCAATTCAAATTTACAAACCTTCAATCCAAATTTACTAACCTTCAATACAAATTTTAGAACCTTCAATACAAATTTATGAACCTTCAATATAAATTTATGAACCATGGACTGAAATAAAAAAGTTATGAATCCGCGGTATAAATTTTATTACAGAAAACTTATGAACCTTCATAACAAATTTATGAACCTTCAATAGAAATTTATGAACCTTCAATACAATTTTATGAACCATCAATACAAATTTATGAAACTTCAATATAAATTTATGATTTTATTAAAGAATTTTAGATTTATAATTTTTCATCCAGATTTATAATTTTTCATAATAGAACTTTAAATTAATGAATTTTATTACAAAATTTTTATGAACCTTCAATCCAAATTTATGAATCTGCAATATAAATTTATGAACCTTCAATGTAAATTTATGAACCATGGACTGAAATGAAAAAGTTTATGAACCTTTAATATAAATTTATGAACCATAATTCGAGATTTATAATTTTTCATAATAGAATTTTATATTAATGAATTTTATTACAGAAATTTACGAAACTTCAATCCAAATTTACGAACCTTCAATACAAATTTATGAACCTTTAATATAAATTTATGAACCATGGACTGAAATGAAAAAACTTCTGAATCCGCAGTATAAATTTTATTACATAAAATTTACGAACCTTCAAAAAAAATTTATGAACCTTGAATACAAATTTATGAACCTTCAACACAAATTTATGAACCTTCAATACAAACTTATGTACCATCTGCACAAATTAATAAAACTTCAATATAAATTTATTATTTTATTACAAAATTCGAGATTTATAATTTTTCATAATAGAATTTTATATTAATGAATTTTATTACAGAAATTTACGAACCTTCAATCCAAATTTACGAACCTTCAATAGAAATTTATGAAGCTTTAATATAAATTTATGAACCATGGACTGAAATGAAAAAACTTCTGAATCCGCAGTATAAATTTTATTACATAAAATTTACGAACCTTCAATACAAATTTATGAACCTTTAATATAAATTTATGAACCTTTAATACAAATTTATGAACCTTCAATACAAACTTATGAACCATCAATACAAATTTATGAAACTTCAATATAAATTTATGATTTTATTACAAAATTTTAGATTTATAATTTTTCATCTAGATTTTAATTTTTCATAATAGAATTTTAGATTAATAATTTTTATTACAGAAATTTTATGAACCTTCAATACAAATTTATGAACCTGCAATACAAATTTCTGAACCTTCAATATAAATTTATGAACCATGAACTGGAATGAAAAAGCTTATGAATCCACAATATAAATTTTATTACAGAAAATTTACGAACCTTCAATACAAATTGTATTGAAGGTTCATAACTTTGTATTGAAAGTTATGAACCTTCAATACAATTTTATGAACCATCAATAAAATTTTATGAACCTTCAATTTAAATTCATGAATTCTAAAAGAGTTGTATTACAATTGAAAAATCACAAACAAAAAAATACGTGAACCTCCAATAAATTCAACGACACCAAGCCAACTCGGTTTGTTATTATACAATTAAACTTTTTTTATAATTAACCTTCATAAATTCAGGATAAACAGAATTTGCTTATTGTGTAGCTCCATTGACTGTGTAAGGTTGGGCACAATCGTTGTAAATGGCATAACTTTTGATTCGATGGTCCATTTAAGTATTATGAGCAGTCGTTTCGAAGGTCTCGATCCGAAACACGATATGAACGTCTTTTGGGTATGCCTAGGATAGCAGAAATCACATAATCTGCGTATATGTAGCGGGACTTTACGCGTACCTTGCGTTCAAACGAGCATAACTCTCGCACCGGTTGTCGGAATTGGGCGTATAATGTACGGAAAGAAAGCTCTCTAAAAGAGCTATACAACTGCAGCCCCAATCCTTTTCGTGGCCTTTTCTCCAAAAACGGACGTTTTCCCCTCCAAATATCAATTTAAAGTCCGGACATCACATAAAAACGTCGATTTTCAACCTTTTTTTTACCGGGTTTTTCAAAGAAATTAGCAACGGAGCCGTCCGTCGTTAAATGCTTCATTTAATAACCTTCAATACAAATTTATGAACCTTTAATACAAATTTATGAATCTTCAATACAAATTTATGAACCTTCCATATAAAATTATGAACCATGGACTGAAATGAAAAAACTTATGAATCCGCAGTATAAACTTTATTACAAAAAATTTACGAACCTTCAATCCAAATTTACGAACCTTCAATACAAATTTATGAACCATCAATATAAATTTATGAATCGTGGACTGAAATGAAAAAACTTATAATCCGCAATATGAACTTTATTAAAGAAAATTTAAGAACTTTCAATACAAATTTATGAACCTTCAATACAAATTTATAAACCTTCAATACAAATTTATAAAACCATGGACTGAAATGAAAAAGCTTATGAATCCGTAGTATAAACTTTATTACAAAAAATTTACGATCCTTCAATCCAAATTTATGAACCTTCAATCCAAATTTACGAACATTTCAATACAAATTTCTAAACCTTTAATACAAATTAATGAACCATCAATACAAATTTATGAAATTTCAATATAAATTTATGATTTTATAACATAATTTTAGATTTATAATTTTTCATCTAAATTTATATTTTTTCATAATAAAATTTTAGATTAATGAATTTTATTAATGAAAATTTACGAACCTTCAATCTAAATTTACGAACCCTCAATACAAATTTATGAACCTTCAATACAAATTTATGAACCTTCAATATAAATTTATGATTTTATTAAAAAATTTAGAGGTATAATTTTTCATCTAGATTTATAATTTTTTATAATAGAATTTTGGATTAATGAATTTTATTAAAGAAAATTTACGAACTTTCAATACAAATTTATGAACCTTAAATATAAATTTATGAACCAAAGACTGAAATGAAAAAACTGATAAACCCAAAAATATAAAATATAAAATTCAAATTTATGAACAAAAAATACAAATTTATGAACATTCAATCCAAAAATACGAACCTTCAACACAAATTTATAATTTTTCATAATAGAATTTTAGATTTATAATTTTTCATCTAAATTTTAGATTAATGAACCTTCAAATTAAAAAACTGATTAACCAAAAATATAAAATATAATCTAACCTTCATAAATTAAACTTTTTTTATATTTAACCTTCATAAATTCAGGATAAACAGAATTTGCTTATTGTGTTAGCTCCATTGATTGTGCAAGGTTGGACACAATCGTTGTAAATGGCATAACTTTTGATTCGATAATCTATTTAAGTATTATGAGTAGTCGTTTTGAATGTCTCGGTCCGAAACCCAATATGAGCGTCTTTTGGGTATGCCTAGGATAACAGATTTCACATAATCCACAAACATATAGCGGGACTTTACGCGTACCTTGCGTTCAAACGAGCATAACTATCGCACCGGTTGTCGGAATTGGGCGTATAATATACGAAAAGAAAGCTCTCTGAAAGAGCTATACGACCCCAGCTCTGAAGGTGCTGCCCATTTCATTTTCTCGAAAAACGGATGTTTTCCCCTCCAAATATCACTTTAAAGTCCGGACAACACATAAAAACGTCGATTTTCAACTTTTTTACCGGGCTTTTCAAAGAAATTAGCCTTGGAGCCGTCCGTCGTTAAATGCTTCACTCAAGAAAATTATCAACCTTAAATACAAATTTATGAATTTTCTATATAAATTTATGAACCTTAAATAGAAAACTCATGACCGACAACAAAAATTCATAAGCTTCTAAGTAGGCGAGTAAGTCCATAAAAAAACTCACGAACCTAATTTTTTTTACTAGATATCCAAAATGAAATTCATAATAAAAAAGACGCAAACCTTCATTTAAATTTTGTGGACAAAACAATTTATGAACCTTCAATATAAAATTATGAACCTTCAATACAAATTTATGAACCCTCAATATAAATTTATGAACCTTAAATAGAAAACTCATAACCCACAATAAAAAAAAATTATATACTAAGTGTTGCAAGTTCATAGTTCTTTTCACATAAATGGAAAATTATGTGTTAACGATGATAAATTTATGAACCTTAAATGGAAAATTATGTGTTGATGATGATAAATGTAAGTTTAGCAAATCTGCACAAGAAGTATCCCATATTTCCTATTCTAAACAAGTCGTCCAACCTATGTCCATCAACTTTGATCTCCTTAGTGATTGGATCCTGAAACAAGCATCCTCGTGATGAAACCAAAGCAATAACGTGTGCAGAATTAATGAGTCTCTGAACAGACAACAAGTTATATTGAAACTCAAGAATGTACAACCTATCTTTCGACACAAGATAAAAATTGCAATGAAGTTGTTGATCTGCCTAGCAAAGATAAAAATTTGCCCCGTTAACATCATTTGTCCAGCAAAGATAAAAATTGCAATGAAGCTGTTAATCTGACCAAAAAATTTTCTTCTACCAACAACACTGGAAGTTGTCAAGGATATAATCATGACCTCAGTTCATCCAACATTACCCAGACCTGAGCCACAAATTTAGTGATACGTATAGCAAGTAACTCGATGAAAGTATGAGCCTCAGTCCATCCAACATTACCCAGACCTGAGGCGATGCTCTGGAAATAGATGACTTAGGAGATGATCCTTTGAGTGGAGATGCAGCTCTATCCTGATAATTAGGCTCACGTTTATTTATGGGAGACAACTCTTCAGATAGATGGAAGCCATCCTGATCAATTCCTACATGATTGTGCAGCTAGTTCTATCAGGAAAGCAGCAAACAGAAGCAAGAATGGTCCCATCCAAGCCATTCATGTGGCAAATAAGGAGCCATATAGCTGACCAAGTGTAGCACCAACAACTATAAATCCAAAAAGTCTTGAGCCTGACTCATTATCCATAACATCAATCACTCTTGCCCAGGTAGAAGATACTGTAATCAGGTTGAGCAAAGCAATCCAGAGGAAAAACCCAATTCTGACAGAGATGTAAAACCATGAGTGCCTATCCCAATCTTCTTCTGCATTTGCAGCTTTAGATTGGTCGGCTATTTCTTGTGATGCTAACACTGAATCCTTTACATTTGAAGGCCTGAATCCTGCTGCAGATGAATGCCATAGAATGAAAAAAGCTATGAGTGAGAGGCTGAAAAACCTATGTACTAATACCAGCGCCTTACTAATACCTGCGCCTTACATCTGGATAGATTTGGCAAAGAGAAGACGAGTTGAAATAGGAGCAGCAATCAAAGTGAAAAAAAGAGATCCAATGAATAATCTCGGCAGTGTCGACATGCCCAAAGATAATGCTCCTTCATCCCGCAATGGCAGCATTACAAAGTAAGCACTCAAAATGAAGAAGAAGCACAAAGAAGAGTGCAGCAAAGCAGGGATCTCGTGAGTTCGAACAGAAACGAAGGTCGAGAGAATCACCTCCAAGCGAGACCGATCGATCGGGACCATCCTCCGCAACCTCCTCGCACGGAGCCCTAAGAAAAGTCTCTGGTGGATGGACATGCCATTGCCCGGGCCATTTTCAGATCTCGGCAGTGACTTTTTTCCCCGGGATAGTCCTAACAAAGACCCCATGTTTGAGTCGCGCGATTCCAGCATTGAAGTGTACCCAAATCGTCGGCGAGGCAGATGACGCCGTTGACGGTGCCAATGATGCGGAATGAGGAGTGGGGATCCAGTTTGCAGAAATCGAAGCGAGGGAGAGGACTTGGCAGATAGCTCTAGAGGTCAATTTCGTGGAGTTTGCTCAATTCGGTAGCGATTAGGAGGAGTTTTTGGGCAGGTGGGAGGCGACGAAGGAAGGGGAAGAGATTAGAGGCACGATTTACATTATATCGGGTATTTTAGTCTTTTTATCCCATATTTTAATTAATTATAAAAATGTCATTAATTTGTATATCACCAGCGTGTCCAATAATTTATTTTCTTTTTTCTTTCTAAATTTCGTGGATCGTTGATTATTCGGATCTGACGGTCTAAATAACTACTCACCTACTCATCTTAAGACTCCTATTCACATGAACCTCCCTCATAATTTATGTATTAAAATATTTCCGTGCATGGCACGGTACTTTTAAATCTTAGGGAAGAAATGTAGTTTATAATAGTATTCCTTATATATTAAAATATATGTCTATATATGTTTGATATAGTTATTAAGTGAAAATAATCTAAATTTATAAATGAATTTTTTAACATTTTAATTATTAAGTTATTTCTAGAAGAATCATTTAAACTTAATAATTAAACAGATTAAGTTAAAATTATCGTCAAAATGTACTCATATAAATGTCGGAGTTTATGTATAAATATTACTATAATAAGATATTCTTGGAATAATTTGTGTTCTTAAATAGAAAATCGGTTAAGAATAGGATCTGATTAGTAAAAAATAATATATAAGATGCTAGCTTTAATATATAGGTGATGGAAAAAAGAAAAAAATTCAAATTAATAAAAAAGAGAAATAATAGTGTGGGAAATAATGTATGAACACATAATCAACTATATGACCAGAACTCTTGAGAAGACTTTAAATAGATTTATTTTAATATATAGTATATACATATGACAATGTCTAATATGAAAAGACTATACTAATATAAAATATTTTGTTTGGTGAAAGTGTTTTTAAAAAAGGTGTCACAAAAATAGATCCAATAATATATTCAATAAGAAAATTATACCTGATAAATAATTGGTAAAATTAAGGAGAAATTGATAAATTTAATATATATAGGTTGTATTGATTTTATTAGATTTTATTAATCTCATAAATAAATATCATTGTGATAAGGAATTCTAGGAACACTGTATGTTCTTAAACACAAAATCTCTTAAGAATAAGACTTGATAAGATTTGAATAATAATAAATAATATATTTAATTGTAGTTTTAATATATATATATATAGGTGATAGAAAAAATATATTAAAATATTAACAAAGAGGAGAGAGTATAGTGTGATAAATAGGGAATGAACACATAAGTAATCGTGGGGTCTAAACTCTTAAAAAAACTTGAAATAGTTTTGCTTTAATATATATATTAAGAATATTAAGATAGTGTATATTGATAAAGTTTTCATTAACACTTTCTATTTATTTATTTTCAAATTAGAAGATGATCTTTTCTTTTTATTTTTAATATTGTACTATCATAAGATAAGAGAGATTGTAGGATATATCATATTATAATAAACTAAAATAAAAATAAGATGAAAAATCTTTAAAAAATTATATAATATAAATAATATATCCAATTATAACTTTAATATATGCAAATAATAAAGAAAGGAAAAACTAAAATATTAATAAAGAGGAGAGAGAATAGTGTGACAAATAGGAGATTGACACATAAGCAATTGTGGGGTCTAAATTCTTGAAAAGGGCTTGAAATATTTTAGCTTTAATATATATTAAGATAACAATTTACTTTCAAAGCATGTAGTTCGATCGTCGGATCCCATATTAAGGCGATTAAGTCCGATCCTCAGATCACTCTTTTTGCCCCAAAACAATCCCTAAAAAATTTCTATTTTATAATAATTTCTATTTTTAAATAACATAAAAGAGTTAAAAAAAGTGATGAGACATGCAATATATTGGATATTAAAAATGCTATTAGAAATAAAATATGTTTCCTAATTAATTTCTATTAGTTAAACAAGTATTATTAGTTTATTAAAAATAATTCACGTAAAATTAAATAATATAGTGAATATTCGATATTGTAGTGCAATTTTCTGGAAGCAATCTTATTGTTGCTTAATATCTACGAACTTACAGATCCTTTATAAAAAAAATCAACGAAATCTTAGATGTGAAGTAACAAGGTCTATATATAACACTATATATAATTATTACTATGGGTTAATAAGTTCGACAAGAAGGAAGGAGAGGAAGACAAGCGATGGAATCGGCGAGTGAGCGATGGACTTGGGGAAGTTTATCTGATTCTGGCATCGGCTGCCGCCATAGCCGTCGGATGAACCGCACCACGTTCTCCCCTCTCGTCAATTCTACTGCGTTCTTGTTCATAGCACAAGAAAGAGCAGATCGATCGAGTGCAATGTGAGTTCATATTTTGATACTATGAATCTTGATTGGGGTATTTGAATGTCTGTCGTTGTTATTTGTTAACTTGTAATCATGTTAGGAATGGCGTGAAGCTTCTATTTCCATTCCAATTTGACCTTGTTGTTGTTCGTAATATATATTTATAGTTTGTTTTGATCTTCCTTTGCTTCTTCATACGAGGTTGTAGATTCAAGATGTCTTCTTGATATGTAGGTTCATGTGAGGTATATATTGCTGGTTTGGATTAGTTGTTTGATACTTTGATATTTAGTTAAATGATCCATGCCGTGTAATTCCAATTTCTAGGGCTTACCTATGCCACTCAGTACATGTGAATTCCACTCATAATTCTCAATGTTATCACCATAGTTGTGAAGTTGTTCACTGGATGAGTTTTCAAGTCTCAAAAGATCTTTGTTTTTATCGCCTCTGTAGTATGCAGTTTCTGTTTCTGTTTCAGTTTACCAGTGCTCAGGAAAAGGGAAAATTAATGAACTTTGATCCTCGCTCTCAACACCAGATTTTCTGTTGTAGCATTGAGGACAAAATTAGTAAAGGTGAGTTGTCTAAGTTTTTTTATGTTGTAGCATTTTAACTATGACTCTAACCTCGTATCATCCAACTGATGATGCTTTCCATGAAACTAATGAACTTTGATCCTCGCTCTCAACACTAGCACTCAACTTATCCAATACCTTGTACTGTTCATATACCCTTGCCATGTTCTCTGCCCACCATTGTTCTGCTTGTTTCTCACTAAAACTCTTCCTACTGCAATTACAGTAAACCAATGTTTTAGATACCGTGATTAAGGAATGATGTAGTACTGAATATTGGAATAGTTTACTTACCTGAAATGAACTCGTTTGAGGTCTTTGATACCTCCAGGCAAAGAAACAAAGGTAATGTAGACGCTAGGTTCATCTTGCTCAACCCATTCATTCTCTTGGCGAGCTTCACCTTCTTTTGTTCTGCCAGTGGTTCTGGTTGTTGATTCTGAGTTAATCAGTCTGTTGAAAACATCGGGAGAAATAGGGTTAATAGCCAGGGATGAGAAGGATGGTGTTCTAGCAGTGCGTGTTGCTCCAACAGGCAGCCTCTCTGCCATCTCTTTTAACTGTTATATATCAGAGGTTAATTTTGTACTAGAAAATCAGTTGAAAAGATGGTATAAATTTCTAATCAAAAGTGTTACCTGAGCAGTAAGTGATTTTATCACCTGCTATAGCCTCCTTGTCAGATTTTCCACCTGAAAAAAAAACATAAAAACATCTCAACCAGTCCTTCGACTTCTTCCGAAGCCGAATACCAAATCGAGTATAGTTTGTTAAGAAAGGTAATACTAAGCTAACAAAGTCCCTTCTTGTTCTTGGGAACTTTTAGTTCTTCTTTTTCTTTAGATTAAGATTATTGTATATCTTCTACCATAGATAGGTAGTTGAAATATGTCAAACAATGATTATTATTTTCTACAATTAAATTGTGAATGTTAGTTATGCCCTGAACATAGATCAAATATCTGGCTACGTACTAAAATCATATCTTATGTATTAAGATTTAAATCATACTATATATATGGAATATCTTAGATAAAAAATTCGTTAACAAGGTATATAAATGCTTAAATGTTTTTTTAGGGAAAATAATTTTGCTTTTGCAGATCAATAGATTCGATTCAATCATGGCCGTTGTTGAAGAATTAAGGACGAAGCTTACACCACTTTTTGACGCTGACAAAGGATTCTCATTAACTGCACTGGATGGTGATGATGCTTGTATGGTGAGTTTGCCTTTTGGTAGAGCAGTTATGGTTGGATAATGGTGTAGAATATTCTCTAATCTATGATAATTCTGTGTTTTTTATGAAGCGTTCTGATGGTGGTACTGTGAACATACTAAGAAGATCATACGAAGTATATAATTTCAATGAGATGAGCTTGCAGAAATGCACAAACTCTCCGAATGAATCAGATCGCACAGAAAAGACATACCGTATCGCCTCCAATGAGATGAGGGTTTTGTGAGCCATTGGTAGTGGTGCAAGCAGTGTTGTTCAGAGAGCTATTCATATCCCTACTCATAAGATTATTGCCTTGAAGAAGATCAACATATTTGAAAAGGTAATCCATTTTTTTTCCCTATATCTATGTTTACATCTCTTTGAATTCTTCATGGTTTTTCTCTAGTAGGGTTAATTAGTTTAGATACCTTTGTTTAGTGCTGCCATTTGGTTGTAATTCTCAGGAGAAAAGACAGCAACTTTTGACAGAGATAAGGGCTCTATGTGAGGCACCATGCGACAACGGTCTTGTGGAATTCTATGGAGCATTTTATACTCCGGACTCTGGACAAGTCAGCATAGCATTAGAGTATATGGATGGCGGATCTTTAGGTGACATCGTCAAGTTTCAAAGGTGTATACCAGAGCCAGTTCTTTCATCTATGGTACAAAAGCTCCTACATGTAAGTTACTTGACTTGAATTGGATGTTTTTGCACTTGTCAATGATCTTCTTTCATTGAAATAACTTTTCTATTTGCAATTTTTCAGGGTCTAACTTATTTGCACGGAGTGCAACATTTAGTACACAGAGATATAAAGCCAGCAAAACTTCTCATTAATCTTAAGGGGGAGCCGAAGATAACAGACTTTGGTATAAGTGCTGGATTGGAGAACTCAATGGCAATGGTCAGTTTAAACTTTGAAATACCAACTTATAAATATAATATAAGAATAACGTTAGCCCTTATTTTTGCGAGCTACCTGCTACGTTCATACATGGCTCTCCGAAATCTGCCTCCTAGCCTTAATTATCAAAATGGTGGCATAACAAGAGAAGAAGAAGTCAGGCAGCAACCACCGGGAAAGAAGAAAGAAATATTCATGGTCCCCGGCACCGTCACCTTCGAGCTCGACATCAAATACGCTCCTATAGCGGTTCTAGAAAACGGCGAGTACGGTATCGTTTGCTCGTGCTTTAACCGGGAACCAACGAAATGGTCGCCTTCAAAAAGATCTCAGTCGCTCTCTGTAACAAAACCACAACGCTAATGACTCTCCAGGAGATCCAGATCCTACGTCGAATCGGTGGCTGCCACAACAACATCATATCCCTCAAGGACGTCATGCTCTCGTCATCATCACTGTCATCGTACGACTCGTCTTTGTGGACTACTTTAAGGTTTTGAACCAGCTTGCTCTCAGGAGAAGGCACACGCTTTCTTCTAACATGTAGTCATGGAGGCTTCCATCAAGGGAGCGATGGACATGGAGAGATTCAAAAGGATTCTTGCACTGAGGGCATTTCGGGTGTTCATTGTATGATGCCCATCGTAGAATGCATGTCACACTGTACAACAATTACCCTCAAGAATCTTAGTCTAAAGGACAAGAACAACATTCAAGACCATTCGCCATAAAACACAGATCAATTAAGGAAGAGCAAGATAGGTGGGAGAAGGGGAAGACAAACCAGTAGGCATGCTCGCAACCTTTTAAAAGTGCGGTCTCCTAGAGAACGATCTTATCCAAACAAATCGCGCATGTACCGTGGTGGAAGGGATTGGCCAGGCATCCCTTCTCACCCTCCATAACCCCTTTCATTTTACCCTGCAAACAACCAACGGGATCAATTGAAATCCAGACGGATCAAAGGAGAAACACTAACACACCAACATCTCCAATCAGCGTCACGACGGATTCAAAATCACGATTATGGAGGGTAAAATGAAAGGGGTTATGTAGGGTGAGAAGGGATGCCTAGAAATCCCTGCCACCACGGTACATGCACGATTTGTTTGGATAAGATCGTTCTCCAGGAGACCGCACTTTTAAAAGGTTGCGAGCATGCCTACTGGTTTGTCTTCCCCTTCTCCCACCTATCTTGCTCTTCCTTAATTGATCTGTGTTTTATGGCGAATGGTCTTGAATGTTGTTCTTGTCCTTTAGACTAAGATTCTTGAGGGTAATTGTTGTACAGTGTGACATGCATTCTACGATGGGCATCATACAATGAACACCCGAAATGCCCTCAGTGCAAGAATCCTTTTGAATCTCTCCATGTCCATCGCTCCCTTGATGGAAGCCTCCATGACTACATGTTAGAAGAAAGCGTGTGCCTTCTCTTGAGAGCAAGCTGGTTCAAACCCTTAATAGTAGTCCACAAATACGAGTCGTACGATGACAGTGATGATGACGAGAGCATGACGTCCTTGAGGGATATGATGTTGTTGTGGCAGCCACCGATTCGACGTAGTATCTGGATCTCCCGGAGAGTCATTAGCGTTGTGGTTTTGTTACAGAGAGCGACTGAGATCTTTTTGACGGCGACCATTTTGTTGGTTTCCCGGTTAAAGCACGAGCAAACGATACCGTACTCGCCGTTTCCTAGAACCGATATAGGAGCGTATTTGATGTCGAGCTCGAAGGTGACGGCACCGAGGACCATGAATATTTCTTTCTTCTTTCCCGGTGGTTGTTGCCTGACTTCTTCTTCTCCTGTTATGCCACCGTTTTGATAATTAGGGCTAGGAGGCAGATTTCGGAGAGCCATGTATGAACGTAGCAGGTAGCTCACAAAAATAAGGGCTAACGTTATTCTTATATTATATCTATAATTTGATGCTTCTAGTTGTTAGTTGCCGAACGTAATAAAATTTCCGGGTAGATCTCCATAATAAGATAGAAAACAATTTTATTTAGATTTCTATAATAACTAGCATATATCCCGTGCCATCAACGGGAATATTTTAATCTATAAATTATAAATAATATTTTTATAAGAGAGTTTATCGTGGATTTGATATTTGATTAAGTTATGAGATTTGATGAGATGATAAATAGTTATTAGATAAAATAGTGATACATGGTGAATAGTACTACTATAGTTCAAATAATATATAAAAATCAATTTAAATTTAAACGAAAATTTATTTATGAATAAAATATTTTATTTTTTAAATTTTTTTAAACAAAATCCACAAAAATTTGTTTTATTTTTTATACTACATAAAATATAAATTATGGTAGTTTTAAATCTTAGGGAAGAAATTTAGTTTATAATAGTATTCATTATATATTAAAATATATGTCTTTATATGTTTGATATAGTTATTAAGTTAAAATAATCTAAATTTATAAATAATTTTTAACATTTTAATTATTAAGTTATTTTTTAGAAGAATTATTTAAATTTAATAAATAAACAGATTAAGATAAATTATTGTCGAAATATATTCATATAAATGTGGGAGTTTATGTATAAATATTACTCTAATAAGAGATTCTCGGAATAATTTGTGTTCTTAAATAGAAAATCGGTTAAGAATGAGATCTGATTAGTAAAAATAATATATAAAATGCTAGCTTTAATATATAGGTGATGGAAAAAAGAAAAAAAATTCAAATTAATAAAAAGGAGAGATAATAGTGTGGCAAATAGTGGATGAACACATAATCAACTATATAACCAAAACTCTTGAGAAGACTTTAAATAGGTTTATTTTAATATGTAGTATATACATATGACAATGTCTAATATGAAAAGAGCATACTGTTATAAAATATTTTGTTTTGCTGAAAGCGTGTTTAAAAAAGGTGTCACAAAAATAAATTCAATAAGAAAATTATACCTGATAAATAATTGGCCAAAATTAAGGAGAAATTGATAAATTTAATATATATAGGTTGTATTGATTTTATTAGATTTTATTGATCTCATAAATAAATATCACTGTGATAAGAAATTCTAGGAACAATATATGTTCTTAAGTAGAAAATCTGTTAAGAATAAGACTTGATAACATTTGAATAATAAAAATAATATATTTAATTGTAGCTTTAATATATATAGGTGATGGAAAAAATATATTAAAATATTTCATATTTTATATATTATTTTTTACTAATCAGATCTTATTCTTAACCGATTTACTATTTAACAACACAAATAATTCCGAGAATCTCTTATTAGAGTAATATTTATACATAAACTCCCACATTTATAAGAATACATTTCGACAATAATTTTATCTTAATCTGTTTAATTATTAAATTTAAATGATTCTTCTAAAAAATAACTTAATAATTGAAATATTAAAATTTTCTTTTATAAATTTAGATTATTTTCACTTAATAAATATATCAAAAATATATAGACATATATTTTAATATATAATTAATACTATTATAAACTACATTTCTTCCCTAAGATTTAAAACTACCATAATTTATACTTTATGTTGTACAAAACGTAAACCAATTTTTGTGAATTTTTTTTAAAAAAACTTTTATAAAAATAAAATATTTTATTCATAAATAAAATTTTCTTTTAAATTTAGTGCGATTTTTGTATATTTTTATTTGGATTATATTAGTACTATTCACCATGTATCACTATTTTATCTAATAACTATTTATCATTTCGTCAAATCTCACAACGTAATCAAATATCACATTTATGATAAACTCTCTTATAAAAAATATTATTTATAATTTATGTATTAAAATATTTTCGTGCATGGCACGTTGTGGTACTTTTAAATCTTAGGGAAGAAATGTAGTTTATAATAGTATTCATTATATATTAAAATATATGTCTATATATGTTTGATATAGTTATTAAGTGAAAATAATCTAAATTTATAAACGAATTTTTTAACATTTTAATTATTAAGTTATTTTTTAGAAGAATCATTTAAATTTAATAATTATACAGATTAAGTTAAAATTATCGTCGAAATGTACTCATATAAATGTCAGAGTTTATGTATAAATATTAGAGAAAATTGCTCAAAGCCACCCCTTATATGCCCTATATTGCATAAAGCCACCCCTTATATTTTTTTTTGCGCAAAGCCACCCTTCCGTCAACCTTTTATTGCAGCGTGCCCCCCCACATCGAATTCTGTCAAAACCGTTAACGGGGAGCTGAGTTGGCGTGACAAGTCATTGTTTTTTTCTTAAAATATCCACGTTGTCCTAAGTTCTTTTCTTTTATCTTTTCTTTTCGTTACTTAAAAAATCCACCTTTCTCTTTGTTAGATGCATCCCAGATCTCAAGATCCCGACGTCTATGGACCTCCCCTCTCTTTCAACTGCCACCGCCGGCATCTCCGAGCCCCCGACGCCGTCTCCCGTCCATTACTAGCGCCTCATCAACTCCAACCAGAACATCTCCCCTTCTCGCCCCATCTACAGCGACCGTTTCATCCCTTCCAGAACCGGCTCCAATTTCTCTCGCTTCAACATCGACTCACTGTCCACCGCCGCTGGTGGAGCCGATGGCCTCGAGGAATCACCGTCGAGAACTTATGTCGCGTTGTTACGTGCTGCATTGTTTGGCCCTGAGTTCGGACCTGTCTCTCCTGGGACCCCTGGTAAGGGTTTAGGCTTAGGGTTGGATGGGTGTGGGTTTCTGCCTCCGCCGAATCGGAACATCTTCCGGTACAAGACGGAGACAAAACTTGGAATCCAGACGTCCATCCCGTTTGAATCGGACGAATCATTTCCTGGGATAAGTTATAGTCCGATTAAGACCCCTAGAAAGATTGCGAGGTCGCCATCCAAGGTAATTGATTTGCTTTTCTTGGAATTCCTTGGATTTTTGTAGCTTGATGTTGCAAATTGATTCAATCTTTCCTTCTCTTGTAGGTTTTGGATGCGCCTTCTTTGCAAGACGATTATTACTTGAACTTGGTTGACTGGTCGTCCAACAATGTATTGGCGGTGGGATTGGCCAATTGTGTTTATCTGTGGAATGCTTGCAGCAGTAAGGTAGGATCTTAGATCTCTTGCAATTGCTTTACAGTGTTTGTAACTCAATTCCAATTGTGGTGAATCTGCAGGTGACAAGGCTGTGTGATTTAGGAGATGATAGTGTGTGCTCAGTAGGCTGGGCTCCAAGAGGAACAAATCTTGCAGTTGGGACTAGCAGTGGCAGCGTTCAGGTTAGTGATGAGTTTTAGACACACAATCTATATGAACTTTCCCTCATTATCCATTCTAATATAGCAAAGTATTGTAGATCTGGGATGCATCTAACTGCAAAATGATCCGGAAAGATAAAATAAAAGAGAGGGGAGGTCCATAGACGCCAAGATCCCCAAATCCACCGGCGAACCCACCGGTGCGCACACTCCGGCTACACAAGTGGACATAGCTATCGCCGATGACCGGAATTACAAAATTGGAGAAGTGAAAGCAAGAGTCTACTGAAAAAGAACAGAAACATAAAGAGTAAATAAACAATAAAAGAAAGAAAAGAAAGAATAAAGAGTAAATAAAACAAAGAGAAGGGTGGATTTTTTAAGTAACGAAAAGAAAAGATAAAAGAAAAGAACTTAGGACAACGTGGATTTTTTAAGAAAAAAAAATGACTTGTCACGCCAACTCAGCTCCCCGTTAACGGTTTTGACAGAATTCGACGTGGGGTGGCACGCTGCAATAAAAGGTTGACGGAAGGGTGGGTTTGCGCAAAAAAAATATAAGGGGTGGCTTTATGCAATATAGGGCATATAAGGGGTGGCTTTGAGCAATTTTCTCTAAATATTACTATAATAAGAGATTCTCGGAATAATCTGGTCTATATATAACATTATATATAATTATTACTATGGGTTAATAAGTTCGACAAGAAGGAAGGAGAGGAAGACAAGCGATGGAATCGGCGAGTGAGCGATGGACGTGGGGAAGTTTATCTGATTCTGGCATCGGCTGCCGCCATAGCCGTCGGATGAACCGCACCACGTTCTCCCCTCTCGTCAATTCTACTGCGTTCTTGTTCAAAGCACAAGAAAGAGCAGATCGATGGAGTGCAATGTGAGTTCATATTTTGATACTATGAATCTTGATTGGGGTATTTGAATGTCTGTCGTTGTTATTTGTTAACTTGTAATCATGTTAGGAACGGCGTGAAGCTTCTGTTTCCATTCCAATTTGACCTTGTTGTTGTTCGTAATATATATTTATAGTTTGTTTTGATCTTCTTTTGCTTCTTCATACGAGGTTGTAGAATCAAGATGTCTTCTTGATACGTAGGTTCATGTGAGGTATATATTGCTGGTTTGGATTAGTTGTTTGATACTTTGATATATCGTTAATGATCCATGCCGTGTAATTCCAATTTCTAGGGTTTACCTACGCCACTCAGTACATGCGAATTCCACCAATAATTCTCAATGTTATCACCATAGTTGTGAAGCTGCTCACTGGATGAGTATTCAAGTCTCAAAAGATCTTTGTTTTACCGCCTCTGTAGTATGCAGTTTCTGTTTCTGTTTCAGTTTACCAGTGCTCAGGAAAAGGGAAAATTAATGAACTTTGATCCTCGCTCTCAACACCAGATTTTCTGTTGTAGCATTGAGGACAAAATTAGTAAAGGTGAGTTGTCTAAGTTTTTTTATGTTGTAGCATTTTAACTATGACTCTAACCTCGTATCATCCAACTGATGATGCTTTCCATGAAACTAATGAACTTTGATCCTCGCTCTCAACACCAACACTCAATTTATCCAATACCTTGTACTGTTCATATACCCTTGCCCTGTTCTCTGCCCACCATTGTTCTGCTTGTTTCTCACTAAACCTCTTCCTACTGCAATTACAGTAAACCAATGTTTTAGATACCGTGATTAAGGAATGATGTAGTACTGAATATTGGAATAGTTTACTTACTTGAAACGAACTCGTTTGAGGTCTTTGATACCTCCAGGCAAAGAGACAAAGGTAATGTAGACGCCGGGTTCATCTTGCTCAACCCATTCATGCTCTTGGCGAGCTTCACCTTCTTTTGTTCTGCCAGTGGTTCTGGTTGTTGATTCTGAGTTAATCAGTCTGTTGCAAACATCGGGAGAAATAGGGTTAATAGCCAGGGATGAGAAGGATGGTGTTCTAGCAGTGCGTGTTGCTTCAACAGGCAGCCTCTCTGCCATCTCTTTTAACTGTTATATATCAAAGGTTAATTTTGTACTAGAAAGTCAGTTGAAAAGATGGTATAAATTTCTAATGAAAAGTGTTACCTGAGCAGTAAGTGATTTTATCACCTGCTATTGCCTCCTTGTCAGATTTTCCACCTGAAAAAAAAACATAAAAACATTACAACCAGGCATTCGACTTCTTCCGAAGCCGAATACCAAATCGAGTATAGATTGTTAAGGAAGGTAATACTAAGGTAACAAAGTCCCTTCTTGTTCGTGGGAACTTTTAGTTCTTCTTTTTCTTCAGAATGACATTCAGAAATAGATGAAGCTTGTGTTTATAGTCTATTGGAATCAATAATGATGGTAGCTAGCTTGTAATATTGCACTTGTTTCTTCTGTATTTACAGGTCTTACCCACCTTTACTGCACTTTATATAGATGGTGTCATGCCAAAGGTGGCGGAAGGGCCTGTCTCAAGTGAGTTCTTACTAATTTTAACTTAGAAAATTCATATATGTTGCATTTCATCCCAGGTTTGATCTGCGTCTCCTTCTTATGTCGTCTTCTCATTGATATATATGTTGCAACATGAATTTACTGTCCTTACTGTACTCTTGTTCTATATTGCTTCATGGAAGTCCCAAATAAGTTGCTTATTATCAATTTCTTTCCTGAAACATATACATCTAACATATATTTGTAAACCAATGTGAACTAGTTAACACATATGCACATTTCACATATAATCAAGTGTTGATGTGGTTCCTATTAATTTTGTTCTTGTGTTTTTATAGATAGAAACTCGAACAAGCGTCGTTGGATTGCATGACAAAGGTATGTTGTATAAGGTACAAACTAGTAGTTCTCTTGTGCTTAATCGTATCATTGATTGAACTTGATTTTATCTAGGTTGCAAACTAGGTTGATTATTATCCATCATATTGCTAGGCTTGATAATTCGATTTGAAAAGTCTTGTCTTTAGGTAGCGAGCATAATTTGCATAGACTATTTGCGAGTGCTTATGGTGTAGAGATTATAAACCTGTGTCGAATATCGGTGATTTGCCAATGGTATTGCATATGCCTACTTATCTTTGATCTTTATGCTGTTGCGCTTTTGAACCTTAGGATTTCTTTGGTTATTGCTTACAACAAAGGGTTTCTAGGACTATTTGGACTAGTTGCTATTTACGAACAAAGAGTAGGACAACTAGATTATTTATTTAAAGAACATAACTTCTATAGAATTCGATGATCAACTTTCCATAAGAATAATGCGCTGATGCTAAAAGAGTGAGCTTTCCATTGTTATATTTTACAAATCCAACAATTTACGTTTTACTATTGCTACTTAGTTTTACAGCCAACAAAACCCCCTAGTTACTACTAGGTAACACAATTGAAATAAGCTATCGTTGTGGCTCCCTTGGGATTCGACTCCGACTTACCACTTCACTAGTGGAGTATTTAGTTGGATTATCTTTGATATGACCAACGACCGTTTAACGCCTGTGGCGCCGTTGCCGTGGAGCCAACTGTTATAGTTTGTTTCTCTTTGTGTTATCTTGGTGTGGAACTATCTTATGGTCCACACTCGAGCCACTAATTCAGATTTGCTTGATTTCATTCTAGAGATAGAGCGGACGCACTTGCGAAATCTGCGACAATCCCTGCAGAATCTAGTAATTGAATCAATGGCGGCCAGAACGTTGCGCGAGCTTACGGACCCTGATTTGACGCAACAACACTTAGGAGTGACGCTACCTTCCCTGAATGCCGGCGTCACATTCGATCTAAAGACCGGATTCATCAATTTGCTACCTAAATTTCATGGCTTGGTTGGGGAGGACCCGATCACGCATCTTAGTGAGTTCCACGACATCTGCAGCTACAACAAGCCGAGTAACGTCACAGATGAGCAAATAAATATGAGAGCTTTCGGTCTCACGCTGAAAGATATCGCGCGCCAGTGGTATTACTTGCTACCCACTGGGAGTATCGACACATGGGAGAAGCTTCACAAAGCCTTCCTCAATAAGTATTCCCGTCCAAGAAGGCGGTTGCATTGAAAAGAGCGATAGCAATGGTGGAATAGCAGGGCGCTGAGACGATGTACGATTACATTGAAAGGTTCGCGAGACTGTGTGTGAGCTACCCGTTTCACGGGTTTGAGGATTTGGTGACCCACCTCTATAATGGGTTGCTAGACAATGAGAGGAGATTTGTTGACGCTGCATGTAATGGGAGTGTGCTGAATTTGACCCCCGCCGAAGCTAGAGCACGATTGAATGAGATCTCAGAAGGAACCAGAAGCTTCGGGAGAACATATGAAAGGAGAGGAGCTAATGCTGTGAGCTCCAGTGGGTGGAAAGATGAGATCGTTGAATTGAAAAGTATGGTAAAAAGTATTGTCGGTGGAAGTCAACAACCAACGAGAGTATGTGGTATCTGCGAGAATGAGGGTCATTATACTGATGAATGCCCGCAACTACAAGACCCAACCATCGCTGAAGCATATGCTATGGGAGGATTTGGACCCCCCAGACCTCGATATGAGAACAATTACAACCACTACCGCACCCCATATCAACAAAAACAGCAGGAACCATCGCTGAAGGAGATGATCGAGTCCTTGTCCAAACAATTCGCAGCTCATGCCCAAGCAACCGAGTCAAGCATCGAAAATCTCGATAAGCAATTTGGGCAATTGGCAGAAGTCGTCTCCAACCTCACGAAAACCAAAACCGATAGAGATTTGAGAGAAAACATCAGCGCCGTAGAACTAAGAAGCGGACGAAAACTCGAAGAGAAAGGCGGAGAAAAGGTGCTGCAAAAAGAGGCCGAGCAAAAGTCGCGACCGAGACAAGAAAGTCTTGACCGAGAATTTGACCCCGTAGAGAAGTCTCGACCGCGACCCGATTGTCTTGACCGAGATGATGGTGATTTGGGTTCCGAAAATTTTTTCGAAAAATGTCTCGACCGCGACCCAACATCTCGATCGAGACTCTGTCCCAGTTCGCCAGAAGCTTCAACATCTCGACCGCGACCCTGTGTTCTCGACCGAGACTCCACTGCAGCACACATTGAGGACGACTATGAAGACAGAGGTGATTTTAAGCTACAACAAGAGAACTATGTAAGACCTAATTTCCCTCCGTTGTACTCCGAAAAACCACCTGCACCCTTCCCAGAGGTCTTGAGGGACACACGCAGACCTGCAAATGACAAAGAACTCTTCGAAACATTTAGTAAGTGTGAGGTAACATTCCTTTGCTAAACCTCGTTAAAAGTGTTCCTCGTTATGCTATGTTCTTAAAGGAGCTCTGCACCATCAAGAGAAATCAGAAGTTTAAAGGTAAGCAAAAGGTACAGGTGAGCGAAAGAGTGTCCGCATCCATTATGCAAAAGATAGCAAAGAAGTGCTCAGACCCGGGGATGGTTAGTATCACTTGTATTATCGGTGAGAAGAGAATTGGTAAGGCCATGCTAGATCTAGGGGCTTCTATTAACGTTATGCCATTCTCTTTATATGAACTGCTAGGATTAGGACCTTTATCTGATAAAGGGATTGTGATCCAGCTAGCCGACAGGTCAATGGTTCACCCGAAGGGGATAATCGAGGATGTATTGGTGGTGGTTGATAATTTAATATTTCCAGCTGATTTTTATGTACTAGATATGGGGCAAGATAACCAAGCAGCTACTATTCTCCTGGGTAGACCTTTCATGAGAACAACCAATAGTAAGTTAGATTACGCAAGTGGGGTGCTTACACTTGAGTTCGATGGAGATGTAGTTAGCTTTAACATATTTGAGGCTATGAAATACCCTACAAATGATAATTCTGTTTTATCTATAGATGTGATTGACCCTATTGTTCAGGAAGTTTTTGATGTGTATGGGATTGACTCACTTCAATCTGTCGTAGAAAATAGCATTGTAAGCTCTAAGGAGCATGACATTACATTATCTGCTGATGTGAATGAGGTCCTAGCTGAGTTTGATATTCCGGGTACTCTTTTGGCCGGTGGGCCCACGTTACTTACATTTCCAAGCGAGAAACCGCTCCCTTCTATTGTGCAGGCACCCACCATTGAGTTACAAGAATTACCTCCGCACCTGAAGTATGCATTTCTCGGCGAAGGAAGCACGTTTCCGGTCATTATCTCGAGTGCTCTCGTCCAGGAGCGGGAAGAAAGAGTGGTGGAGGTCCTAAAGAGCAACATCACAGCGCTAGGGTGGTCCATTGCTGATATCAAGGGAATAAGCCCTTCTACCTGCATGCACAGGATCTTACTGGAGGAAGGAGCTAAGCCAAGCCGACAACCTCAGCGGCGATTAAACCCTCCCATGATGGAAGTAGTAAAGAAAGAGGTGCTGAAATTATTATCGGCTGACATGATCTACCCAATTTCGGACAGCAGATGGGTTAGCCCAACTCAAGTTGTTAAGAAGAAAGGAGGGATTACCGTAGTAGAGAACGAGGCTGGTGAAATGGTGCCTCAACGAACGCATAATGGATGGCGTGTTTGCATCGACTACCGCAAGCTGAACGCGGTAACTCGTAAGGATCACTTTCCTCTCCCCTTTATCGATCAAATGCTAGAACGCCTTGCATGTCGCGCATATTATTGTTTCCTCGACGGGTACTCAGGGTACTTCCAGGTGGCCATAGCGCTGGAAGATCAGGAGAAGACTACTTTCACATGTCCTTTTGGCACCTTTGCATACCGCAGAATGCCATTTGGACTTTGCAATGCACCAGGTACATTTCAGCGATGTATGGTAAGCATCTTGTCCGAGTATATTGAGAACTTTATTGAGGTATTTATGGATGACTTTATAGTCCATGGTGATTCATTTGATGCTTGTTTGAATAACTTGAAACTTGTCCTACAAAGATGTGTAGAAACCAATTTGGTGTTAAACTCTTAAAAGTGTCATTTCATGGTCAATCATGGTATTGTTTTGGGTCACATTGTATCCTCTAAGGGTATTGAGGTCTATAAGGCGAAGATTGATGTACTTCAGTCTTTACCTTATCCTACCAATGTGCATGAAGTTCGTTCTTTTCTTGGTCATGCAGGTTTTTATCGCAGGTTTATAAAAGACTTCTCCAAGATCTCGACACCCCTATGTGAGTTGTTGAAGAAAGAGGTGGAGTTTGTCTTCAACGAAGAATGTAAGCTTGCGTTTAATACCTTGAAATCGCACCTCACTGTTGCACCCATCATCAAGGCACCAGATTGATCCCTACCATTCGAGATCATGTGCGATGCTAGTGATTATGTTGTGGGAGCTGTGTTGGGCCAGAAAGTAGGGAGAGCAATGCACGTTATCTACTACGCGTCAATGACGCTAAGCGGCGCCCAAAAGAACTACTCCACCACCGAGAAGGAGTTGCTAGCTGTAGTGTACACCCTCGACAAGTTCCGACAATATCTACTTGGCGTAAAAGTGATCATCCACACCGATCATGCATCCATCTGTTACCTCATGACTAAAAAGGAATCAAAACCTAGACTCATCCGATGGGTCTTATTATTAAGTGAGTTTGATGTAGAGATCCGGGATAAAAAGGATTCCGAGAACTCCGTGGCTGACCATCTTAGTCGCCTAGTTCATGATGGTGGTGACGAGGTGAGGCCAAGGCTGGGCGAATTTCCGGACGAGTCCTTATGCCGAATTGACATTCTTTCCGCCCAAACGATAACGAGGTCTTGACCGCGACATGGTGTTTCAACCGAGATGGCGGTACCTGGAACGAAATCGGAGGAAACTGGAAAGGAGTCTTGACCGCGACTGGATTCTCTCGACCGCGATTTGGCCACGGATGAAAACTCTCAATCGCGACCTGTTTCTCTTGACCGCAATTTAGCCACGGCTGAAATGTCTCGATCGCGACCCGTTTCTCTCGATCGCGATTTGACCACGGGGGTAATATCTCGATCGCGACCCAACTTTCTCGATCGCGACCCACAACCCCAGAACCAACCAGGCACGCCCCCGAAACTCAATTTCTCTCCCTTCGCTCCTTCACGCCATGGTATGCAATGTGTGAACTACCTAGTTCGAGGGGAATTCCCTCCTGCCTGCACTAAAGCTCAGCACAACAAAATTGAGAGTGAGGCGAAATACTATGTGTGGGATGATCCCTACTTATGGAAACATTGCGTAGACAAGGTAATCCGACAATGCCTCCCGGATAATGAGGTATAATCTGTCCTTTCTTTTTGTCATTCTTACGCATGTGGGGGCATTTCGGGCCCAATAAGACTGCTAGAAGGGTACTTGACACAAGTTTCTTTTGGCCACACATCTTCCGAGATGCGTATGCTTTTTGTCAAACTTATGATAGGTGCCAGAGGGTTGGGAAAATATCCTGAAGGAATGAAATGCCACATACACCGTTAGTCTTTTGTGAGATCTTCGATGTCTAGGGGATAGACTTTATGGGACCTTTTCCTAAATCTTATGGGAATCTATATATATTACTTGCGGTGGACTATGTTTCCAAATGGGTGGACGCAAAAGCCACCAAGACTGATGATTCAAAAGTAGTTGCAAGGTTTCTTAAAGAGAATATCTTCTCTAGATTCGGAATCCCGAAGGCCCTTATCAGCGATCAGGAGACTCATTTCAAGAATAAGACGGTCAGCGCTCTACTTAAGAAATACGGAGTAACCCAGCGAATCTCTACAGCGTATCATCCACAAAGTCATGGACAAGCCGAGGACTCCAATCGGCAAATTAAGGGGGTGTTGGAAAAGACAGTCGTGCCAAACAGGAAAGACTGGAGTCTCCGCCTCGACGATGCGTTATGGGCCTACCGTACCGCATACAAAACGCCCATTGGGATGTCTCCATACCTCTTGGTGTTCGGAAAGGCATGTCATCTACCAGTGGAGCTCGAGCATAGAGCATGGTGGGCAGTCTAGAAATGCAATATGGAGATAGACGAGGCCGGGGAGCACCGAAAATTGCAGCTGCATGAGTTGGAGGAAATACGCCGAGAAGCATATGAGAACGCGACGATATACAAGGAGAAAACCAAAGCGTGGCATGACAAGCACATACTACGCAGGACTTTCAATGTGGGCGACAAGGTATTACTCTATAACTCGCGCCTTCAACTCTTTCCAGGTAAACTGCGGTCTAGATGGAGCGGGCCCTATGTAATAGCCCAAGTCTTCCCTCATGGGGCAGTGGAGCTTTTCAATAAGGACAACAGCAACACCTTCAAAGTAAACGGTCAGCGGATAAAACCATATCATGAAAGTTTCTCCGACGACGTAATAGAAGAGGTAGCTCTTGAGGAGCCTGGTGCAGAAAATTAAGGAGCGAGATTACGTCGTGCCGCGACGTTAAATAAGGCGCTGATCGGGAGGCAACCCGAGGGATTTTTACTAAATTTAATCCCATTTCTTTGTTTTGTTTTTGTTATTTCTATTAGAAAGTCTAAGGAGTCAGCAGGAAGGAAGCCATTGGAGGAGTAAAATAGACACCATCAACCAAAATCACCCATGTCTCAATCGAGACTATTGCATCTCGATCGTGAATTCGTCCCCATGGAAAAGTCTCGACCGCGACTATTGGGTCTCGACCGAGACGACGGTAACTCATTTTCCGAAAAACGCTTCCGAAAGTAGCGTCTTGACCGCTACCAGACGATGAGTCCACCGATGACGACGAAGATGATGATGATGCTGAGAAGTGATTGCGGTACCTTCCCCCTCTTCCCTTTTTATATGATGTCCTCTTTTGCTGCATTGAGGACAATGCGTTGTTCAAGTGTGGGGAGAGGAGTTGGCGTACCGAGGAGGTTTATGTTGTTTTACTATTTTTTTGCTATTTTATCTGCTGAACTATTTATGTCGTTTTTGGATGGATTCTGTACCAGAACTTATGTCGCGTCTTGAACAATTGCATTAGTTTTGTTTAAAAAAAATCGAAAAAATTACGAAAATAATTCGAAAAGAAACGAAAAAATCGGAAAAATACAAAAAAATAAAAGAATAAAAACCAGGCAACCAAAAATGGATAAAAAGAAAAAGGTTGGTGCCTGAAAAAATAAAATAAAAAAAATAGAAAAGATCCTACCACTTAGAATTTGGTGAAAACCCGAAAGGGCGCCGGATTGACTTGTTTTGTGATTGATTTTATTGATTGCATATCTATTGGCGCAGGAGACATAAGAAGGGAGTTGAAGGATATCTCGGGTTCTAGGATTCACCAAGGAGGGATAAGGAGTTAGTTTTAGCCTTTTATCTCTCTACTTATGAGCTTATTGTTATTCACACTTTGCATGTTTACCATTCCATTAGTTTATTTAGTTTTGCTACATATTATCGGCGGTTGTGTTAGATTCTAGGATTAGATTTCTATTTCTTGGAGTTTGATGCATATTGTTGTGGTTGTACTATGCAGGTTTTTTAAATTAGGATTGGTGGTTGTGATTTGTGGATTTATCATATTATCTAGTGGTTTAGGACATTACTCGAAGAGGAGGAATAAGAAGTGTATAAGCGAGTGGGAGACTCGATTTTATCTTTATTATGTCATATTTATGTACCCTTACCCTTAGAGGAGATTAGGAATTCCACCTGTGCTTAAACGCACACCACTTGGTTCGATTATAACTATTGTATTGGAGTGGTGAGATAAGAAGTGGAGAAATAAGGAAGGTTTTGGGTAGGACATCTCGGAGACATAAGGAGATAGATCGGAGTAGGTTAGTGCTCGATACACTTGGAGTTTGAAGTATAGTCGCTAGCAAGCTTTCTCTACACTTACTGCAGACCTTTGTGCTTTTAGGAGGAGTGAGTTTTATTTTGCTTACTCGAGGACGAGCAAGGTTTAAGTGTGGGGAGGTTTGATATGAGCTTATTATGGTGTTAACTAGCGACTATTAGCTTAGGATTAGTGGTGTTTAGGTGCTTATTGAGTGGTATTCCCGGAATCAGGTATGATGTTCACTTATGGATTTGCGGGATGCTCATAAGCATTATTTTGTGGTTTTATTATGGAGATCCTGTTTGTACTCACCTTTAGTGCATTTGGGACGGAGCTAGAGAGAAGCTTATAGAAGACCGAAGACCAGTCCGAGAGGAGGCGCCACGACGAGAAAGAGCCACGAAGAAGATGTCTCGACCGAGACCCAAAAGTCTCGATCGAGATTCTGCCTCGACATAAAAGTCTCGACTGAGACCCAAATGTCTCGATCAAGGTTTTGCTTTGACATGAAAGTCTCGACCGCGACTTGGAGGTAGAGATCGAGAGCTGCGCCGATTCTGAGTGACTGGGAAAAAGTCTCGACCGAGACTTACATGTCTTGACCGAGACTACCGACGCGGACCGGCCCAATTGCATATTTAGTCCTAATTTCTATCAGTTTTTCCCTATTTTATCTTTTATTTTCTGTTATTTTATTTCCTAGAGGATAGATACTATATAAACCTTTAGTTTTTAGGTTATAATTATCTTTTGCCACTTTCACAAATTCATTCTTAGAGATTCAGCAGCCAAGAAGAAAGCTCCCACCTTTGTGCCATCTTCTACCTTCATCCCTGGTTAGTTCATCCATAATTATGTATAGCTTTCTCTTGGCTATGTCTGGCTAAGTTCCTATTAGTTCACTCTTAGGTTGAGGCCATTATTCTAGGAATTGTTTGTGAGAATTCTATTGTTTATGTTCTAATAATAATTTCAGTATTGTTTTATATTCTCTTGTGATTATTGTCATTGGTTGATATTGATTTTATCTAGGTGGACAACTAGGTTGATTAGTATTCATTCATATCGCTAGGCTTGATAATTCGACTTGAAAAGTCTTGTCTTTTAGGTAGCAATCAGAATTAGCATAGACTATTTGCCAGTGCTTATTTTGTAGAGATTATAAACCTGTGTCGAGTATCGGTGATTTACCAATGGTATTGCATAGGCCTACTTATCTTTTATCTTTATGATGTTGCGCTTTTGAACCTTAGGATTTCTTTGGTTATTGCTTACAAAAAAGGGTTTCTAGGACTATTTGGACTAGTTGCTATTTACGAACAAAGAGTAGGACAACTAGATTATTTATTTAAAGAACATAACTTTTATAGAATTCGATGATCAACTTTCCATAAGAATAATGCGCTGATGCTAAAAGAGTGAGTTTTCCATCGTTATATTTTACAAATCCAACAATTTACGTTTTACTATTGCTACTTAGTTTTACAACCAACAAAACCCCCTAGTTACTACTAGGTAACACAATTGAAATAAGCTATCGTTGTGACTCCCTTGGGATTCGACTCCGACTTACCACTTCACTAGTGGAGTATTTAGTTGGATTATCTTTGATAGGACCAATGACCGTTTAACGCCTGTCATTACACCGTTAGTTACACTAAACGAGATAGACTATACTGAGGCTCTCTAGGGATCCGACCCCTACTTCCCACATTACTAAGTGGATACCAAGTTGGGTTTTCTTTGATAGGCACCTACGACTTTAGCCTCATCAACTGTACAAACAAATAAAGTTAGAATCACCATAGCTTTATTTCACAGAATACAACACATAAATTTGGAGAGATGGACTTATACATTAGTCGAGTACGTGGAGTCTAGAAAAATCACGTACCGAAATGCCCTTAGAAGTCGTATCCCATCCGGGCTTCCAAAGAACACGCTTTTGATCTTGTTTGTTTCAGGATCGAACGTGTACTCCACATAATAGTTGTTCTCCTTTCACTTCTTAAAGAACTCTTGCACAACGGTTCGTCCTTCCATTCCTTCTCTCTTAAACTTTTGATTGCTATTGTAGATTTGCTTAATGCTCGTGACATTTTCTGGGCTTGACAACATTGTCAATACATACCTTGGTTTTAAATGAACTTCGGCCATCTCTATCATCAACTTCAGCTCTTCCTTAGTGGGACGACCAGCGTATGCATTCCCGTGTAGGTTGTCACTAATCACGTGGTTGCGGGTTCCCTTATAGACAATAATATTCCATCAGTTTAGTGGCTCTTTGAAAACTTGTATAAGGAATGGGCAATCACACTGTCTGACTCTAGATCTGACCTTCTCACTTGGGGACTTGCTAGGTGTGCTTTTACCTCTTCTCTGGCATGCTAACCAAGTGATAGGCCTTCTTCCCTTACAACCTTTATCTACCATGTAGTTCACAAGCATGAAATTAAGTTTCTTGGATTCCCCCTTTGCCCATGCCATAATGTTGCCTCTATTTTCAAAAACATCATTTGTGATGAAGAACTGACTGTAGTCCACTAATGTTATAGGTGCAGGGTGTAGCACAATTTTTGAACTTCGGGAGTGTGTACAGGGTGGCCATTCCTAAAATTGCGAACCCAGACTATTATTTTCTTGCATGGATGTAGATGCATCTGGAGTACTTTGGCATGGATAGTTTGCTTGAAAACTATTCTTAGGGGAACTATCTTTGTCATCCGTGAAGCCAAGAATAAATTTGGGAATTGTCCAATTGAATGGGAAATCTATAGGTTTCTTTGGAACATTAGTGTAATCCGAAGAAGGCAAATGTGGTTGTAGGTCGTCCCAAAACACAGATAGGAGTTGTATCTGATCTAGTCTTTGGTACGAGTCAGGAACGTATGATTGTCCATAAATTTGATTCCCATTATAGTTCGAGCAGCTAGATTCATATGTGTGTAGTTCTATCTATATAGTATAAGTTTTAGTTGTATGAACTACCTCTTAGTTTGTACAACTGATAATGCCTTAGTTTTAATGATAACAAACTACCTTATGAACTAATATGTGTATTGAGTGAGATATCGCAGGAAATCGATAGGCCTTTGAGTTAAGATAAAGCATGGAAAGCAACAAACTTAAGAGAAGAGACAAGAGCGAGTTCAGCGAGAAGACTAGCGCTCAAAGCGCTTAACTAGGAGCAAGGGAACCGAAGGATACTGAAAGGGACCGAACATTGAGAGTGAAGGATCGAGCTGCACAAAGTAACGCGCTATACAAGGAGGACGTGCTCAAGGGGACCGAAGGCGCTCAAGGGACCGAGCGCGTATTTATGGAAAGAAATCTCCATTGAAGCTAAAGAAGGAAACAGAGCTAAAGAAGGAAAGAGCTGATTCGCTAAGAGATTTACCAGATTCGAGATCTTAACAGTTGAAGCTAGTTTGTCATTATATTCGGCTAGTTTAGATTTAATACTTTATTTATTATTATTCACTTGCTTTTAGGTAATTAGTTCCCGGTGATTATGCCATAGTATAAGTAGTTTAGTGTATTATCTTTATATCGTGGTTGTCGGACTATAGAGAGAGTTCATCTTGATTTAGAGCTTAGGCAATAGCTACGAGAGTTGAGAGAAACTAAGAACTGTGTGTTCGCCTAGTTCTTGTTAGTCTCAAGAGAAATCCAATCAACCAACGTTTTGGAATTGAAGTGTTTTATTTGTTCTTAGTCTTATATTCCGCACAAAAGATTTGATCTTTAGTTAGACCAAGTACTTCACGATCACGATCCACAATTGGTATCAGAGCAGGATCCAATTCCACTACGGCAATGAAGAACTCAGAGTTCAACCTCGGCATGTCTCACAACAAACCTCACCAGCTTCGAGAAGGAGAACTTGATTGGTGGATGGGAGTTCACACGACTTTCATCCATACCCAAAACTACCAATGCTGGAAGATCAATGAACTTGGTGATTAAGTGCTCCCAAAACTGAAGGATAGAAAGGATTGGCAACCAGAGCACTACGTCAAGATGGAGAAAAATTCCAAAGCTCGACAACTGATTTTGTGTCGACTCTCTCGCAAAGATATTGACAAGGTCATTGACATTCCAACTTCCAAAGACATGTGGGAAGCTATCATCGCCATACACAAAGGAAGTGAAGATCAGAAGGACACCAGAAAGTTCACGTTTCAAAGGGAGTTTCAATCCTTCAAACAACTCCCTAGGGAAAGCGTGTCAGTCTGCCAATCGCGCTTCACCATTTTGGTCAACAAGCTAACGGCCTCTGGTGTAACCATTCCAGCCCCTGAGCAGACACTAGCTGTCATCTACGCTATGCACGATAAATTCGAGCTCACTCGAAGAATCGCACTCATGTCACCAGATTGACAGAAGCTTTCAGTCGTAGACATATTTGGCAAGTTCTTCGACCAAGAGAACACTGATTTGCTAAAGGGACTCAAGATAAGAGAAGCCATTGGAAGCTCACGAAGGTGCTTGTAAAGATGGACATCAATGAAGGTGAAGAAGACGAGGACGATGATACAGAAGTCGCCCTCATGACTAAGATGGTTAAGAAATGGTTCAAGAAGAGAGCTGGACTAGGTGAAGCATCATCTTCAGCCAAGCGCGATCTCAAGGAGTATACATGCTATAACTTTCATGAGAAGGGCCATCTCGCCAAGATGTGCACTAACCCAAAGGTAGAGGCCACTGAAAAGAAGGCGTTTTTCTCATCTTGGGGAGAAGAAGATGATGAAGCTGACCTTCACGAAGGATTACAAGGCAAATGTCTCATGGCCAATGTAGAGGCTCTCACCTCTGAGGTAAAAACACCTAACTCCTTTCCTAATTGCTTGAATTTGCTTGAAAAGAAAGACCTTATTAATATGATTAAGGGGATACTAGAGGACACTGTGGCCTTAGAATCTCAAGTCACTGAATATGAAGAGGAAGTTACTGAACTACGTAGTGAGTGTCTTGACCTATCCACTAGGCTAGCTGAGATAGAGAAGGCCTTAGTAAAATCTAGGGAACTGAGTCTAATAACGAAATCCTGTGAGGGCTGCAAGGGTAAGCAACCTCAAGGGGGGTCGTTAAACGATCTAAAACTCAAGATAGAAAGTGACTTAGGACTAATTCTCACTAAGATCATAGAATTAACTAAATCTGTTAATGAGAAAACCGTGAATCAAACTGTCTTTGTAAAAGCTAGACCTGGATTAGGATATGACGTAGACTTATACCTGTTCATGGGCGGGTTTGGGATGGACGCGGGCCGGGCCAAAAAATTTATTTTGTCCATTTATGCGGGCCGGGCCAAACCAGCCCATATTAAATGAGACAATTTCTATGTCCATACCTGTCCACTTTATCATGCGGGTTGACCAACGGGCTGCCCGTTTTACCCGTTTCTATAAAATATTTTCATTCATTTATCTAAACTATAAATTAAGTAACAAAAAGCCTATAAGGCAACGAACTAGAAATTTGCAAATTCTAGAACTAGTGTTGAAAAGTGAGGTTTTTGATGTGTTTGGTAGCGAGAATCAACACAAATTATAAATATAATCGATAATACTATTAAGTGGATGATATACTTGAGAAAATTTCTAATGAGTTATGATATACTTACTCTACTTATTAATATGTATGATATATTTACTCTATTTGACTATTATTGTGTAGTATATGTATATTTTTTTATTATAAAAAAATATGGGCGGGCGGGCCTACCTGCTGGGACATTTTATAAAACCAAGCCCATCCCATTTTAATATGGGCGGTCCGGGCCCGACCCATATGGGTAAAAATCATTGTCCAAACCCGCCCATATTTTAGGGCGGGGCGGGTCTGTCCGCCTTTGATCAGGTCTACGCAGACTCCTCCAAGTGCTCAAGTGCTAGTGAAAAACTCACCAGAGAATTAAGTGAAAAAGTTGAAACCTTAGACAAGGCCCTTCAAATATGTAGAGGCAAGAATGAATTCTTAGAGAAAAAGGTTGAGGCACTTGAACAACCAGTAGGGAATAACAATCACTAGTTTCATGGGGAAAGGGTTCATAAGATCTATGTGAGCCAAGCCCAAGGAAATGCTACAAACACAAAAGATCCTAAGACAAAGGATAGGAAGCCCTTTAGACCTGGAAAGGGCAAATATGGTTATGTGAAGTGCAACGAATGGTGCAGGTTTTGTGGTAACAATGGTCACACTATACACTCTTGCAAGAAGAAGTAAGCGCTAAGTAAAAAGGCATACAAGTCATCCACTTGCGCTACATGCGAAGTGAGCAGCTTGAATAAAGCTTCTTACCTAGAGACTACTTCTTCATCTAAAGGCCAAAGGCTCGATCGTAGTACTTCTCCTTATACTAACCAGAAAACTAATCCACCTAGAAAACCTGAGCATCAATGGGTTCTAAAATTTTGATTGCTTATTTACAGGAAAACTTGAGTAGCGAGAGCAAATGGTACATAGAAAGTGGCTGCTCATGTCACATGACTGGAGACAAGGAAAGATTACAAAGTTTTCAAGAATATGACGGTGGAAGCGTATCGTTTGGCGACAAGAGAGCTAGAGAAATTACTGGACACGGGAAGGTACATCTAAATGACAAGATAGAGATCCAGATGGTGAATTTTGTGGAGAGCCTTCGCTACAACCTCTTAAGCGTAGCTCAACTATGTGACGAGGGACCAAACGAAGTGACCTTCACCACCTCAAAGTGCCTTGTGAGAAATGCCATTGGGGGGATCATCCTAAGGGGGAAGCGAGTCAACAACACCTAGATCTTCGACCATAGCTTCATCCCAAAAGGTCACCTCTGTCTCGCTACTATTGAAGATCAAGCAGAATTATGGCATCAACGACTAGGGCACATAAATCTTCACCTTCTACACAAGTTGCGTGCAAAAGAGCTAGTTCGTGGTCTACCTCTCATCAAGATAGACAACTTAACACACTGTGTTAATTGTGTTAAAGGGAAACGAGTCCGAATCTCATTCAAAGCTATGTGGCCCAATGCGCGTTCAAAGTCCTGGTGGAGCACGCTATATTTTTTTGATCGTTGATGATTACTCAAGGTTCACGTGGACCTTATTTCTGCGCTCCAAGGATCAAGCCTCCTCGTGCTTCATAGAGCCGGTCGCCCTACTTGAGAATTCTCTATCTCTGAAGGTGCGCTCTATAAGATCTGATCATGGAACTGAATTTGAGAATGGAGAGATGCTGAGCTACTACGTTGAAAGAGGAATTGCTCACAACTTCTCAGCTCCTAGGACACCACAACAGAACGGAGTGGTTGAAAGAAAGAATCGAACTCTAGTAGAGATGGAGCGCACCATGCTTCTCCAAAGTGGTGTCACTCCCTCTCTATGGGCTGAAGCGGTGAACACTGCATGCTACATCACCAACAGAGCTCTTCTATGCCCTTCTCTGGGCAAGACTCCCTACGAGCTGATCAAGGGATATCCTCCAAGCATATATCATTTTAGGGTATTTGGGTGCAAGTGCTACGTGCTGAATAATGGGAGAGATAATTTAGGCAAGTTTGATGCACGAAGTGATGAAGCTATCTTCCTTGGCTATGTCCTAGCAAGGAAAGCGTACAAGGTCTTCAATCAAAGAACAAGAACCTTCGAAGAGAGCATACACATTGTTTTTTGATGAAAGTGCCTTTCTCACTTCCTCGACAAACACTTCCGATCCATTCCCAGAAGTGGCCTCCTTTGAAGCCCTTCAGACGTCGATCAAGCACCTCCTCAGAAATCCTTAAACCCACTCGCCCCTCCATATATAGCCTCAACTCCCTCAGGCCCTGACCCAGATAGTGATAACGAAGGGCCTTCTACCTCAGACAAGGATCAGAACACAGAGCCTCCCGCTAGAGCTTTTCAACAACAAAGTGCTCATCCTCCAACGAACATGCTCACCCCAGTCCACTTTGGGATTCACACTCGCTCTCGTGTAGCTTGACTAGATCCTCTAGAGACAATTGTTGAAGCACTTGATGAAACAACTGAGGAAACCAACCTTTGTGCCTTCAACGCCTTCGTCTCTCTCACTGAGCCTAAGAATATCAAAGAAGCCATCCTCGATCCAGATTGGGTGGCTGCCATGCAAGAATAGCTTCATGAATTCGAGCGAAACAAAGTCTGGTGTCTTGTACCTAAGCCCTCCAATCTCACCATCATAGGCACTCGTTGGGTATTTCGCAACAAGCTCGATGATTCAGGAGTTGTGGTCAGAAACAAAGCATGACTGGTGGCACAAGGGTACAACCAACAAGAAGGGATCGATTATGACGAGACCTACGCCCTAGTTGCCAGATTAGAGGCCATTCGACTTCTTATTGCCTTCGCGTCGCACAAGGGATTAAAGCTCTTACAAATGGATGTGAAGACGGCGTTTCTCAATGGTGTGCTCAATGAAGAAGTATACGTGAAGCAACCCCCAGGATTTGAAGACTCGAATCACCTTGAGCACGTCTATTTCCTGGACAAGGCCCTCTATGGGCTAAAGCAATCACCAAGGGCATGGTATGAGTGCCTCTCTGAGTACCTCCTCGCCAACAACTACAAGAGGGGAACTATCGACAAGATGCTCTTCATCCAGGAACATGAAGGTGACATCCTAGTGGTTCCGGTATATGTTGATGATATTATTTTTGGTTCAACTAACATGTCGCTTGTAGAGAAATTCAAAGACGTGATGAGTAGCAAGTTCAACATGAGCATGATAGGGGAACTCAACTTCTTCCTCGGACTGCAAGTGGTGCAAAAGGCTGAAGGCATTGAAATTCATCAAATAAAAGTATCTAAGGGAGATCATAAAAAAGTTTGGAATGGACAATAGCAAGCCCCTCCACACTCCAGTATCCACAGGCACTAAGTTAGACGCAGACCTCAACGGCCCCAAGGCAAATGAAACACTCTATAGAGGTATGATAGGATCTTTAGTGTACTTAACTGCCTCTAGGCCCGATATCATTTTTGCAGTCAGCTTGTGTGCACATTTCCAATCTGATCCAAGGGAGTCGCACGTCGCCATCATCAAACGTATCCTTTGTTATCTAAAAGGGATTGATAATCTTTGTTTATGGTACCCTAAGAACTGCGATTTTACTCTTGTTGGATACACAGATGCTGACTATGCAGGATATTTAGTTAATCGAAAGAGCACCTCAGGTATGGAACAATTTCTAGGCCCTTGTCTCGTTTCATGGGGCTCTCGCAAACAGAACTCAGTAGTTGTGTCTACCACCGAGGCTGAATACATAGCAGCCGCTTCTTGTTGTGCTCAACTCCTAAGGCTCAAGAAACAACTCACTGACTTCGGAATCTCGATGGGCTTGATTGAAATAAGGTGTGACAACACAAGCGAGATCAACATCTCAAAGAATCTTGTCCACCACTCTCGAACCAAGCACATTAACGTGCGCCATCACTTCCTTCGAGATAATGTGGAGAAGAAGCACATCGAGCTCACCCATTTTAGAACTAAGGATCAAATAGCAGACATTTTCACCAAGGCCTTGAACAAGGAACCGTTTATCAAGCTACGACTTCACTTGGCTTGATCCCCTTTCATTAAGCATCTCCTTGCACGTAAGCCTTCTCCCTTGATCTTGTGTAATTTCAGTGCTCTTTTTAATCTTGGGAACCTAGGTCTAGTACGTGCGCGAACCTAGCCTATACTCTTAGGGGTTCGTCCTTCGCATGCTCTGTGTGATGCTAAATGATAAATGATTAGTTAGGCCCTCTCTAGGATTGCACTATTGCTTGCTAAAACTTGATCCATTTGCATGCTATTCATTTTCAAGCCCTTATATATATGCACGATGATCGCTTTTTAACCTCATAATCAGCCCCCCATATACGATTCATGCTTATAGGCCAGTCCCTTAGCCTTGATCTTAATGTTACGTTCCCTATTACCATATAAGTCACAACTGGGAATATTCATTGAGATGACAAAAAGCCTACCCATATATGCTTAGCACTTCTTGTTTAATAAGAGCTTTTATGTCTCTTTGCGTGTGTGAGTTTATTATGTGCTTAAACGAGTTGATTTATCCTACTGAGAATGGGAACTGAGACACAGTATGTCCTAGTATAGGGACCGAGTAAGTAGAAGAGATCACAAGCGCAGTTTTTGAGCTACATGTTCTTGGGGACCGAGTAACACAAATTAGAGTCAAGCGCAAATAACTTCGAGAACTGAGTATAGAGACTGATAGAATCATAGGGACCGAGCGTCTCAATGGTCAACTATCTTCTAGGCACTCAATACTCACCAGCCTACCAACAGTCACTTGCATCTGCGATAAACGAGGCGCCGTTCCAGATTCGATTATAGGCCGTTGTGATTCGACCGTTTGATCCTCTCCATAAATAGCCCCTTTGCCCAGATTCAGACCCCCTTCACCGCCTTTGCAACTATTCACTCTTCTTAAACCTTCATTCCTCTAAGCACTCATCACTCAAACCCTGCACTCCCTCTCTTCTTTTTCCTCACGAATTCCACTCTCTCAAACACAACAACGGCCAACCAAATGAACATCGACCCTGCCAAATGGGCTGAATTTCTAAAATTCCTGAGTTCATGGAGAGATCCAAAGCAGCCACCTCCGTTGTTCCTTCCTCCTCCACCATACCAGCTCTCCCTGAGACAGAGCCACCAAATCCTCTCTCTCCCATTCCAGAGAAGGTGCCCAGTCCTATGCCTTCACCTATAGTGCCCATGGAGGAAGACACATCGACCCCCGTTATTCACCCGGTATCCTCCACCGACTCCACCAAGCATACTCCCTCCATCTCCAAACATGACGAATCCACCCATAACCAGCCTGAAGTCACATCCACCACCCTCGTTCTCACAACTCCTCCATCTCCACTGCTTGAGACCTCCCTAAAACGAGCCCTAGCCATCACACCCTCGTCCACAACCCAGAAACGCCAGAAGATCGTCGCCCTGCTTGAAAGCGGCGAGTCCCTTAGTCTCCCTCCCGCTCACGACAACTTCTCGACCAGAGTCGTCATCGAGCCCATAATCATAGGCCAAGGATTCTGGTCCATCCTCAGCCCTGCAGAGTTTGACGTAGTCGCCGTCGTTGCCTCCCTCAAGCGCACTCGATGGTCGGAGCTCGAGGTGGATCCCTTCGCAGTTGACTACGAAGAGGTGAGAAAGTTCTACAGCGCTCTCGCTGTCATGACCCCGAGCCCTGGCCAGCTATATTATGTGGCCCACATTCCTTGGGGAGACGAGCCCAAGACACTAAACGTCAAGCTGATGGCGAAGGTGCTCGACCTCCCCACAGGCGAAGGGTACGCGTCTCTTCCGAAGAAGAACTGACCCTCTAGAAAGGGCGAGACGATGGAACTGTTGGTGGGGAAGCTGCATCTCAAGGAGATCAAGACGCACATGCTGGGCTTCGGTACAAAGCTCCTTCACTACATAATGTTGCGCAACATCATCCTGCGTCAAGAGAAGCGCGATACCGTCACCATCGCTGAAGTGTGTCTCCTCTGAGAAGTCATCGAAGGGAGTCTAATAGACACGCCGCGCTTCATCCTCTCCCATATGCTGACGGTGAAGATTCATAAGAACCACGCGCTTTCCCTACCCCCACATAGTAAAGAAGCTCATTCTAGAGTTGGTGATCTACAGGCCAACCAAGGAGACGCCCTGCGAGAGTATACTCAATGAAACTAGCATGCGCCGGCTACTCAAGCACGCCAATATGGATGCGCCGGTTGAGAAGCTCCTACTTGGCTCTACTCCCAGATCTGCGCCTCAACCTAAGCCCGAGCCCAAACCAAAGCCCGAAACCTCAGCCTCTCCCAGATCAGAATCCAGACCTCGCCGACTGAAGAGCCCCTCGAAGGAGCCCAAGCCCCTGCTACCGCCAAATATGAGCTCAGAGGAAATTCAGCTTCGCACCTCGGAAGCTGTTCTTCAGACTAATCGACATCTATCTGGGTTAAGGCGCTTGCTCGACTGGCACCTCTACCACATCAAGGCACTCATGATTGGGCCTCTAAAAGAGGGCTGCGAGGACGACTACAAGGAAGACTACCAGTGGGAGTAGCTTTGGACTCAGTTCCCTTAGGTCACCTTAGAAAATCCAAAGCTTCTCTATTTTTCTTGTCATTTTTGCTCTTTTGGCTGCTTCTCTATGTGCTCTTCAATTTTATCAATGAATTGCTAGTTTTTTGGTTCACTTATCTGCTTGCTCTAGTGCGTACTTAGATAGGGCTAGACTTATTGCGTTTTCTTTCGTATCACTTACTCATTCCTCTAGAAGGCACGCACATGCTACACTTAGTTTCCCTTGATTAACATCGCGCATTTTTTTTACATGATGTTAAAAGGGGGAATATTACAGGCATAGGAGTTATTTAATATAGGGGCAACTAGAACATATGGAGTTAAAGGGCGATGCTTATTATTTGTTCATTGATTAAGGGGGAATTCAAAGCTACTTCTTTTCTCAACTCTATAATATGCCTATGCCAAGATTCTAAGTTTGTCATCATTAAAAAGCGGTGAATCCCTTAGCCTTCCTCCCGCTCATGGCAACTTCTCGACCAGAGTCGTCATCGAGCCCCTTATCATCGGACAAGGATTCTGGTCCAGCCTTAGCCCCGCAGAGTTCGACGTGGCCGCCGCTGTCGCCTCCCTTGAGCGCACTCGATTGTCAGAGCTCGAGGTGGAGCCCTTCGCAGTTGACTACGAAGAGGTGAGGAAGTTCTACAGTGCTCTCGCTGTCATGACCCCCAGCTCTGGCCAGCTATATTTTGTGGTCCACATCCCTTGGGGAAACGAGCCCAAGACACTGAACGTCAAACTGCTGGCGAAAGTGCTCGACCTCCCACGGGCGAAGGGTACGCATCCCTTCCGAAGAAGAACTGGCCCTCTGGAAAGGGCGAGACGCTGGAGCTGCTAGTGGGGAACTGTGTCCCAAGGAGATCAAGACGCACATGCTGGGCTTCAGTAATAAGCTCCTTCACTACATAATGCTGCACAACATCATCCCTCGCCAGGAGAAGCGCGATACCGTCACCATCGCTGACGCGTGTCTCCTCCGAGAAGTCATAGAGGGGAGTCTGATAGACACGCCGCGACTCATCCTCTCCTATATGCTAACGGTGAAGATGCATAAGAACCACGCGCTCCCCTACCGTCACATAGTGAAGAAGCTCATGCTTGAGCTGGGGATTTATAGGTCAACCAAGGAAACGCCATGCGAGAGTATTTTCAATGAAACTGGGCTGCGTCGGCTCCTCAAGCACTCTAGTATGGATGCACCGGTTGAGAAGCTCCTACTCGGCTCTACTCCCAGATCTGCGCCTAAGCCTAAGCCCAAGCCCAAACTAAAGCCCGAAACCTCAGCCCCTCCCAGATCTGAATCTCGACCTCGCAGAATGAAGAGCCCCCTGAAGGAGTCTACGCCTCTGTTGCTGCCGAACATGAGCTTAGAAGAAATTCAGCACCGTACCTTGGAAGTTGTACTTCAGACAAATCGGCACCTATCAGGTCTTAAGAGCCTGCTCAACTGGCACCTTCATCACGTCAAGACACTCTTGATCGGACCCGTGAAAGAGACTTGCGAGGACGACTACCAGGATGATTATCAGTGGGAGTAGTTGTGGTCTCAGTTCCCTTAGGGCTCCTTAGACACCCATAGCTTCTCTAAATTTCTTGTCATTTTTGCTCCTTTTTTATTGTTTCTTCTGTGTGCTCTCAATTTTATCAATGAATTACTTGTTTTTGGTTCATTTATTTGCTTGCTCTAGTGCGTACTCAGATAGGGCTAGACTTATTGTGTTTTCTTTCGTATCACTTACTCATTTCTCTAGAAGGCACACACGTGCTACACTTAGTTTCTCTTGATTAATATTATGCATTCCTTTTTACATGATATCAAAAGGGGGAATATTACAGGCATAGGAGTTATTTAATTTAGAGGGAACTAGAACATATGAAGTTAAAGGGCGATTCTTATTACTTGTTCATTGATTAAGGGGGAATTGAAAGCTACTTCTTATCTCAGCTCTATAATATGTCTATGACAGGATTCTAAGTTTGTCATCATTAAAAAGGGGGAAATTGTTAGTTGTATGAACTAGCCCCTTAGTTTGTACAACTGATAATGCCTTAGTTTTAATGATAACAAACTACCTTATGGACTAATATGTGTATTTAGTGAGATATCGCAGGAAATCAATAGGTCTTTGAGTTATTTAGGAAGCTAAAGTGTTGGGTCAAGCAAGTATTGCTTTACCTCAGTTTCTCTAGTTTTAATGATAACAAACACTTGCTTTTAACATCTACATTGAGTTTACTCAATACAGGTACTTAGGAAGCGTATGGAGTGGAGCAGAGCAAGGAAAGGAAGTCGCGACGATCAGGAGCAAGTCGCTATGCATGAATCAGAGGTCGCGACTATATACCGAAGGTCGCTTTACTGACAGAGAGGGTCGCGACGATCATAGACAAGCATCTGGTCTAACATAAGATGTTGTAAAGTCTAAGCTGTAAAGACTTATCAACGACGAGCACCAGTGCCAAGCATAAAAGATGGCCGCGATAGCCAATGGAAGGTCGTTGCAGACGATATACCATCAAAGCGACCTCGAGACTATAAGACGAGAAGAGCATTGCCTTCGGCACTTAGAAGATCAGCAGAGACTAGAGCGTGTCTCTCACGCGGCACTTAGATCCTCTTAGATACGGAATGATATCAGTATCTAGCACAGACATTTATCTTTTAGCATTTGTTTTATTTTATTCGTTATTTTATATCTTCTATAATTAGAAGATTTGGTTGTTGCAATTCCGTTTAGATTCGATTTAGGAGTAGATCCGATATAGATCAGATGTTAGATGGTCTATATATATGAGAGATAGCATTTCGTCATGTGTTGGTGAGGTGAGACGAGCAGAGACTAAATTAGAGAGGAATTTAGTCGAAAGTGGCGTTGTAAACAAGCGAGAGAGTGTAGTATAGTTGCTTTAGAGATCTAGCTTACTTAGAAGTTGTTACTGTGTGTGAAACTAGACTGTAACTAGGATTGATAAGCAATGTACGAGTTTGTTTGCAGAACATTGTGTCTTCAAGTTTATTTCCGCACATTAAAGATCCTTACGATCAACAAAGCTAACTTGAGACCACAAGGTCGCTGCCGTCGCGACCTAAGGACAATCAACGATCCTACACTTGGTATTAGAGCAGGAACCGTTCTGTAATCAACCATGTCTTCCTCGACTCCAACTCACAGACAAACTCTCAACAAGCCACCTCTACTAAAAGAAGGCGAACTCGACTGGTTGATCGAAATGCACAAAACATTGATCAAGCAGATGGACGCTCAATGCTGGAACGTCATCGAATTAGGAGATGAAGAAATACCTCAAGATATCACCAGAAGCGCGATGGACGCTGCTTACTACAGGAAAATCGAAGTTAATGCCAAAGCTCGCCAGATGATCTTCGTCGGCCTACGGCGCCATGATGTTGACAAGGTAAAAAGTCTCCCTACTGCCAAGCAAATCTGGGATACAATCATTGTCATTCACAGAGGAAGTGAGGACATGAAGCACAACAGGAAATTCGTGTTACAACGCGAGTTTCATGCCTTCAGACAACTTGAGAATGAAAGCGTCCTTGATTGCCAGTTGCGATTCTTCATGCTCACAGATAACCTAACCATTGCTGGCCACATCATTCCATAGTATGAGAAGACAGTCGCTGTCATACACGCTATGAGCGACAAATTTGAAATGGCTAGGAGTATAGCCTTAATGTCTGAAGAGACCAAAGCTCTTTCAGTAGCCAAGATCTTTGGGAAGTTCTATGATCAAGAACAAGGCGACAAGCTGAGATCTTTGACAAGAGGAAGCGACACCAAACAAGTCGCTTTGAAGCTGTCAAAAGCTCTAGACAGGATGGAGAACCAAGAAGAAGAAGAAGATGATGATAAAGACGTAGTCTTGATGACCAAGATGGTCAAGCGATTCTTAAGAAACAAGAAAGCGACCTCACCCTCCTCATCTGACCCCCAACGCGACCTCAGCAGCTACACCTGCTACAATTGCCAGCAAAAGGGGCATCTAGCAAGAGACTGCACCAAGCCAAAGGTTGATGAATCTGAAAAGAAGGCACTTGTGACCACCTCTGCATGGGGAGATGATGATGATGATGATGATGATGATGCAGACTTACATGAAGGGTTCAATGCCTTATGTCTAATGGCTGGAGAACAAAGTTCTGAAGACTCCGAGGAATAATAGAAGAAAATAAGCAACCTACGTCTGTAAGTTCCCTCTACTCTGACTAGAACTATCTGCTTATATATTGATATTGGGAACTTAGGACTCGCTTGACATGACTGGAAAACTTTTGCATTAGCTTTAGTCTCTCGCATGCTCTGGTTGATGCCTTTGTGAAATAATTAGGTGAATCTTCGCATCTTAATAGATCTTGCTAGAAATTATGGACTTGCATGCTCTTCTTTGAAATCCTATGAACATAATCACATTGATCGCTTCTTAGCCCATTACAAAACCCAACGAGATATGATATGTGATTATCAAGTGTCCCTAGCTTAATCTTGTGTAACGTTCCCTATGACCCTCGTAGCTCACAACTGGGAATATCCACTTGATGTTAAAGTCCTACCCAAATTTGCAAATTGCATATGCATATGTACTATTCTATGTGTTTTTGTCCTTCAATTTTAAATGTATGCATGTGTCTACCCCACCTAGGACTGAGAGTGAATAGATTAGGACCTCTATGTTGCTAATTCTTAAACAGGTACGCGTGTTTTGGGTCTGTTGTGGTATCGCTTGTGCTCCTTAGAGGTCACTTCGTTGTTGCAGGGTATCGCGCACCATGTCTCAATCGCTACCATAGCGACCATATCTGGCATATCTTCAACGATGAGCAAGCTTCAACGGTAAGAAAACTAAACAGAAGAGCATGAAATAAGCAGCTCAACGGCTAGGTCTGCAACAACGCACATTGAAAATCGCAAAAAGTAGCCATTACCGCTCGCTTAAGAAAAGTAGCCGTTACCGCTCGCTGAAGAAATCTAGCCGTTACCCCCCGCTTAAGAAAAGTAGCAGTTAGCAACCACCGACTATACCAACCCTATAAATTCCTGACCCATTCACCCACACAATACCCTTTCGCTACCTTATCGCATATCGCTACCAACATTTTCTTGCTCTCCACTCTCCAAATCTTAGTCGCTACTCTCCATTTCCAAACGTTTACCTACACACTACCAATACTCCACAACGAAATGGATCCCTCACAATTCCTTGCCCTCCAAACTCTCATGGGTACTCTTTCCGAGGAGCAAAAGAGGCTTCTCCTTGTTGGCGCCCCAACTTCAGCTCTTTCTGCCG
>NW_027369095.1:0-45101 GCF_046119375.1 Phyllobates terribilis
TCATACCATACAAACTTGCAAGAAGAAGCACGCTTTAAGTAACAAGCCATACAAGTCACCTACTCGCAAACCCACGTGAAGTGGGTAACTTGAATGATCTTTCTTACTTAGAGCATGCTCCTTTACCTAAAGGCCACAAGCTCGTCCGTAGTCCCTCTCCCAACACTAACAAGAGAGCTCATTCACCTGGAAAAGCTTAGCTTCGATGGGTTCCAAAAGTTTGATTGATTATTTGTAGGGAAACTTGAGTAGCGAGAACAAATGATATATCGACAGTGGCTGCTCATGTCACATGACCGAAGATAAGGAGAGATTATGAAGCTTTCAGAATTATGATAGTGGAAGTGTATAATTTGGTGAAAAAAGATCTAGAGAGATCACCAAACATGAAAAGGTGCATCTAAATAAGAAGATAGAGATTCAGATGGTCAACTTTGTGGAGGGCCTTCGCTACAATCTATTAAGTATCGCTCAGATTTGTGATGAGGGATAAAATGAGGTGACCTTTTCTACCTCGAAATGCTTTATGAAAAGCCCTACTAGCGAGATCATCCTATGGGGGAAGCGAGTCAACATCATGTATATTTTTGACCTCAACTACATCCCAAAGAGTCACATTTTCCTTGCTACTATAGAAGATCAAACTGCTTGTGGAATCAACGTCTAGGCCACGTCAATCTACATTTCTTACACAAGCTTCGTGAAAAGGAGCTAGTCCGAGGCATACCTCTCATCAAGATAGAAAACATGACACACTATGCTAATTGTGTCAAGGGCAAGCAAGTAAGGAGCTCATTCAAATCTAAGTCAGACTTCACAACAAAGAAGCCCCTCGAGCTTCTTCACATGGACCTCTATGGACCTATGCATGTTCAAATCCCTGGTGGAGCACGTTACATTTTTTGATCGTCGAAGCCTACTCCAGATTCACGTGGACCCTATTCATACATACGCTCTAAGGATCAAGCCTTCTCACGCTTCATCGAGCTAGTCACTTTACTCAAGAACTCTCTATCCCTACAAGTGCGCTCTATACGCTCAAACCATAGAACTGAATTTGAGAACTGAGAGATCCTAAGCTACTGCATTGAAAGAGGAATAGCTCATAATTTCTCAGCCCCTAGGACTCCACAACAAATTGGAGTCGTTGAAAGGAAGAATAGAACATTAGTAGAGATGGCACGCACTATGCTACTTCAAAGTGGAGTCTCCCCTCACTCTGGGCCAAAGCGATGAACACAGCTTGCCACATCACCAACATACCACTTCTACACCCTTCACTAGGAAAGACTTCATACGAGTTTATCAAGGGATACCCTCCAAGCATCTCTCATTTCAAGGTTTTTGGATGCAAGTGCTATGTGCTGAACAGTGGAAAGGATAATTTGGGCAAACTTGATGCATTTCTTGGCTATGTTCCAGTGAGTAAAGCGTACAAGGTGTTCAAGCAGAGAACAAGAACATTCGAGGAAAGCATACATGTGGTATTTGATGAAGGCACTTTCCATTCTTCTTCATCAAATACCTCATATCCATTCCCATAAGTTGCCCTCCTAGAAGCACCCTCAGAAAATGATCAAGCCCCTCTTCCTAAAGGCTTAAATCCACTTGCACCTCCATATATAGATTCAGTTCCCTCAGGCCCTGACTCGGATAGTGATAGTGAAGGGCCTTCTCACTTAGACACAATGCAGACCACATCTCCTCCAACTAGAGGCTTTTAGCAAAGATGTGCGCATCCCGCAGGGAACATGCTCACCCCTTACACTCTGTGATACACACTCGCTCTCGCGCAACTCAACAAGAAAATCCAGAGGCGATCGTTGAAGCACTTGATGAAGCCGCTTCTAAGACTAGTCTATGTGCCTTCAACACCTTGGTCTCTCTCACTGAGCCTAAGAACATTAAAGAGGTCATCCTTTATCTAGATTGGGTGGCCATATTGCAAGAAGAGCTTCATGAGTTTGAGAGAAACAAAGTCTGGCGCCAAGTTCCCAAGCCCTCCAATCTCACCATAATAAGCACTCGATAGGCATTTCAAAACAAGCTCGATGACTCAGGAGTTGTGGTAAGGAACAAAGCGCGTCTATTAGCTCATGGTTACAACCAACAAGAAGGGATTGACTACGATGAGACCTATGCTCCAGTCGATCGTCTAGAGGTTATTTGTCTTTTGATAACCTTCGCTTCACACAAGGGCTTCAAGCTATTTCAAATGGATGTGAAGATAGCCTTCCTCAATGGATTCCTCAACGAAGAAGTGTATTTGAACCAACCCCCAGGCTTTGAGGACCTAAAGCACCATGAGCACGTGTATTTCCTAGACAAGGCATTCTATGGATTGAAGCAAGCACCAAGAGCATGGTATGATTGTCTCTCTGAGTACCTGCTTGCAAACAACTACAAGAGGGGGACAATCAAAAAGACGCTCTTCATCCAGGAACGGAGAGGCGAGACTCTAGAGGTTTAGGTATATGTAGATGACATTATTTTTTGTTCCACTAACTTGTCGTTTGTAGAGATATTCAAGGACGTGATGAGTAGCAAGTTCAACATGAGTATGATTGTGGAGCTGAACTTATTTCTCGACCTTCAATTGGTGCAAAAGGCTGAAGGCATTCAAATCCATCAACAAAAGTACTTAAGGGAGATCATAACGAAGTTTGAGATGGAGAATAGCAAGCCCCTTCACACTCCAGTGTCCACAAGCACTAAGCTCGATGCATACCTTCACGGCCCAAAGACTGACGAGACGCTCTATAGAGGTATGGTGGGATCGTTGATGTACTTAACAACCTCTAGGCCTGATATTGTTTTTGCAGTGAGTCTATGTGCAAGATTTCAATCCGATCCAAGGGAGTCGCATGTAGCTATTATCAAGTGAATCGTCCGCTACATAAAAGGGACTGACAATTTATGTTTATGGTACCCTAAGAACTGTGATTTTATCCTTTTTGGATATACAGATGTTGATTATGCAAGTTATCTCGTTGATTGAAAGAGCACCTCAGGTATGGCTCAGTTCCTAGGCCCTTGCCTTGTTTCTTGAGGCTCTCACAAGCAAAACTCAGTAGTCGTGTCCACCACCAAAGCAGAATATATAACGACTGCTTCTTGTTGTGCTCAGCTCCTATGGATCAAGCAATAACTCAAGGACTTCGGTATTTCCATGGGCTCGATTGAAATAAGATGTGACAACACTAGTGTGATCAATATATCAAAGAACCCTGTGCACCACTCTCGAACTAAGCACATTGATGTGCGCCATCACTTCATTTGAGACAATGTGGAGAAGAAGAACATAGAGCTTATCCATTGTAGGACTGAGGATCAGATAACAAACATTTTCACCAAGGCCCTGAACAAGGAACCATTCATCAAACTCAGTCTTCACTTGGGATTGATCCCTCTCCATTTAAGTATATCCCTCAATGTAAGACTCTTCCCTTAGACTCATAGAAATTGTTTCTTCTTTTAAACTTGGGAACATAAGACTAATACGTGCGCTAACCTAGCCTATACTCTTAGGGGTATTCGTCTCTAGCATGCTCTGTGTGATGCTTAATGATAAATGCTTGTTAGGCTCTTCTAGGATTGTACTATTGCTTGCTAAAATTTGATTCCTATGCATGCTCTTCATATTCAAGCCATGATATATAAACACGATGATCGCTTATTAACCATATGATCAAGCCCCCATAAATTATTCGTATTTATGAGCCAGTCCCTTAGCCTTGATCTTGGTGTAACGTTCCCTATGACCAAATAACCACACTGGGAATATTCATCTAGATGGCAAAGAGCCTTCCCACATATGCTTAAGCAAGTTAAATTATCCCGCTGAGAATGAGAACTGAGACACAACACATAAATACTGAGGACCGAGTAGTATGAGAAATGGCAAGCGCAGAATAGAGGTACATAACCATGGGGTCAAGAACTTGATGGGGATCGAGAAGCAAATAATAGTATGAAACGCAGAAATGAAGGGAGCTGAATATGGGGACCGACGAAAGTACAGGGACCGAGCATCTCAACGGCAGCCTATTTCATAGGCAATCATCACGCGTCATTTCCCAACAGTCACCTGCTTATGCAATGTTCGGGGCGCCGAATTTGATCTGCTTGGAGCCGTTGTGATTGGACCATTGAACATCCACCATAAATACCCATCCTACCCAGATTCGTCCCCCCTTACCATTTTCACACTATTCATCATCTCTCTCACCTCATTCTCTCCATTATTCTCTCTCTCTCATACAATCTCCTTCCAAAATCTCAAATGACCAACCCAGCAAACATCACACATGAGAAGTAGGTCGAATACCTCAAATACAAAGCCTTCCCAAACTTGGCTGCCACCGCCTCCTCAGCTCCACCACCTCCACCACCGTCTACCACCCAAGCACCTCCTCCGGTGATAGAAGCTCCTCAAAATCCTTTTATCACAGTCATGTAGAAGCAGCCTACACCCCCACCTCCATCTTCACCACCTCCTCCACCTCCCTAAATAACCCCTTCTCACCATTCTTCTCCCGCTACAATGGAGGAAGACCAACTGAACAAAGAGCCCATTCATTCAGTTTCCTCCACCACACCTAAGGCCTCGTCCTCCAACTCCATAGAGCGCACACCGACGGCCTCAGTTCATGACAAAAGCAACGCACAGTTCCTCGCTCTTACCTCTACCACTCTTACCCTCACCTTCCCTAGCTCCCCAAAACAACAAGCCTCCCTCAAAAGGCCTCTACATATTACTCCCTCCTCCACCACTCATAAAAGAGCCAAATGGCTCTCATCTAAGGAGGTGATCTCCATGGAGAGCGACTCCGCGTACAGACTGCCTCCAGCCCACAAAAACTTCTCCACGAGGATGGTGATCGAGTCGATTATAATTGGTCAAGGATTTTGGAAGACCCAGGACCCCGTCGAGTTTGATGTCGTTGCGACGGTAGCCACACTGGAGCGCACGCACTGGTGCGAGTTAGAGGAGGAGTCCTTTGTGGTCGACCTTGATAAAGTCAGCAGGTTTTATAGCGCGTTGGTCCCTATTCCTCCATCTCTAGGTCAGTCGTACACGGTTGCCCAGATTCCATGGGGGGGACGAGCCGAAGACAATCAATGTGAAGCTGGTGGCAAAAGTGCTCGGTCTACCCACTGGAGAAGGGTATGTGTCTCTCCCGAAGAAAAATTGGCAGTTGAGAAAGGCAGAGACAATTGAGTTGCTCGTGGGGAAGGCGAAGCCGAAAGAAGTCAATAATAACATGCTCCCCTTTGGCATCAAGCTCTTGCACTGCATCATTTTGCGCAACGTGGTCCCGCGGCAAAAGAAGCGTGACACGGTTACAATCGCCGACGCGTGCTTACTAAGGGATGCGATCGAGGGCATCATCATTGGGACTCCTTGCCTCATTATTCAGCACATGCTTACAGTGAAGATGCATAAGAACCATGCACTCCCCTGTCCACCGTGGTCAAGAAGCTGATGATCGAATTGGGTATCTATAGCCCAGTAAAAGAGACGCCCTTGGAGAGATTCGTCACAATCACTGGCCTTCGGAGGTTAGTAAAACACTCAGGTATGGAAGAACCTCCAGAAAGATCAAACTAGGCTCTTCTACCAAAGTTGAGATCCATCCCGAACCCAAAGCCAAACCAGAAACCAGAGCCACTCCCAAATTAGAACCTAGACTAGAGCGCTTGAAGAGCCCAGTGAAAGAAAAAAAGTCATTACTACCTGAGAATCTGAGCTCTAAAGAGATCCAACTCAAAATGTTAGAGGCCGTCCTACAAACTAACATGCACTTAGACGGCCTGCGCATAAAGCTTGACTGGCACCTTCACCAGGTGAAGTCACTTTTGATAGGGTCTCTGAAGGAAGATCACCTCAACGACTACGAAGATGGGTATAATTAGGAGTGAATTAGTTCCGTTCTCATCATCCTTAGTCCCCCCTTAGGAAAAATCCAGAGCACCATCAAATCTGATGTATATTTATGCTCTTTTTGCTTGTCAGTGTGTGCTTACATGTTAAAATTAATATAAAGTGTGCTTTGAATCATTTTCCTTCTTGCTCTAGTTCGTACTGAGAAGTGCGTGACTTAGTAGTTTTTCGTTTTCACCATTTAATCATTCCTCTAGAGGGAACGCACATACTACTCTTTATTTTCCCTTGCTTAATATTGAGCATATCCTTTTAAATGACGTCAAAAGAGGGAATATTACAGGCATATGGGTTATTTAATTCAGGGGGGAACTAATTCTCATAGTAAGTTCAAAGGGAGATGAGTGCTACTTGTTCATTGGTTAAGGAGGAACCAAAGCTACTTCCTTCAGTTCTACTTTGGCTAAACTCTATATCTATGCCATGATTCTATGTTTGTCATCATTAAAAAGGGGAAAATTGTTGGTTATATGGACTAGCCCCTTAGTTCCTATAACTAATGATGCCTCAGTTTTAATGATAACAAATAACCTTATACACTAATGTTTTCATTAAGTGAGATATTGCAGGATAGTAATAGGCTTTCGAGCCAAAAAGGGGATTTAAGCAGGGAAATCAACGAGTAAGATTAGGAGCTGAAAGCGAGTCCATGCGAGAAGAAATAGCACTTAACGAAACCAGAAGCAAAGGAACCGAGTTTCACAGATAGGAACTGAATAACAAGAGCAAGGGAACTGGGCGTTTAAAGGTTCAAGTAACGTATCAGGGTGACGCGCTCAAGGGAACCAATGCAATGAAGGGAACCGAGCGCGTATAAATGGAAAGCTATTGTGTAAGGCACTATTAAAGGAAATATTGATACGCAAGGATCTAGTAGATTCGTGATCTAGTTTGTTAGAGCGACTTTGCTATCTTAGTTAGTTTGTTCAGATTTAGTAATTCATTTATTGTTTTTATCTAGCTTTTCATAGATTAGTTCCTGGTGATTATGTCATAGTATAAATAGCTTAGATTCTCATTCTAGAAGTAGTTGTTAAGTGTTGAGAGTTAGTACGACTGATTTAGGACTTAGGCAATAGCTAGGAGAGTTTAGAGAGAAACTAAGAACTATGTGTTCGCCTAGTAGTTGTAAGCCCTACGAGAAATCAATACAATAATCATTTTGGAAATCATTGTTTATATTGTTCTTACCTTTATTCCGCACAAAGCTGTAATATTTAGTTAAGCTAAGGTCACACGATCCACATGATCTTTGTTAGTCGCACGGTGTTATGTAAGTGACAAGAACTATTGGAAAAAGTGTGATCCGTCATCCAGAATACAATTAAACTTTTAAATTATTTGTCGGAAACCGAATGATCGCCGAATGACATACTTCTCATCTAGAGTAATTATTATTGTCACAGTAAATGACATTATTTTTTAGCTAGAGTAATTATTAATGTGATATTAATCTAAGACTTCTATGGATATATTTACTTTGAATGTATAAATAAACTTAGATAAACTCAAACTCCCGTTGTTTTTTATTATTCGTTTGAGGGTGGAGCACGGTAAATAGAGAGGTACAAGTAAAATAAAAATATCAAATTAAGAAAATGAGAAAATAATATGAAGAGGGAAAGAAAGTAAAAAATTAAAATAATTAAAATGATGAGAAGAGATATATAAAGATAAAAAGAAGAGGGGTGTATAATGAATAGAAAGGGTATGTCAATGTGGATTTTGATGTGTAAAAGTCTATGAAGCACGAACACGTTTAGGAGAGAGTCGTGTCTGTGTCTGACATGTTTAGGACACACGAACACACTTGGACACGGACTGGACAGGCTTGGACACATCTCGGACACGGTCAAGACACGGTCAACAAAACCGGACACACCTCGGACACACCCAGACACATCTTGTAACAATTTGCCTTGATCTTTTCTAATGTTATTTCCCACTTTTTGCTCCCCATATCACCGATATCTAGCCTCCTTATACCGTCAATTTACTGAAAACCATTCAACCTCTTAATTCGGCTTGATTTACCTAATTTTAGTTATATATAATGTGAATACTATAAAATCCAACATAAAGACGTGATTTAATGTTACAAGCATCCTTCTTGCAATTACATAAATTCTTAATAATTTAGTTTTACTATTAATTATTTTTATACAATTGAATATCATATTTTCAATAATCTGTTTATAAAAAATATAGTTTATTATGTTGTGACCTATCGTGTCCTATTTTTCTATATTTTGACTTTGTTGTGTCCCCGTGTCCGTGTCCCCGTATACGTGTCCGTGTTCGTGCAACGTAGGTAAAAGTGTATTAGAATGATATAAAAATTCTTAAGAATGAAAATGAGATCTACATTTTAAGATATTCAAAATGAAATAAATGATTTCTTTATATGTTTTCTCTCTTTTTATATATTTCTTTTAAATATGTAATCCTAAGTTTAAGTAAAATTTAAACTCATTTTAAAATCTAAGGAAATTATATACTTATTTATTAAGTATCATGATAAAATATAAGTTTATCGATTTGTTTTTCTCTCACAATGTCATTCAACATACAACATAATTTATTTATTTTGAAATAGCTAATTTAATAAATAAAAATAAGTCACAGAATTTAAACCACCAAACATCATATACCATATAAATAATTAAATATATAAATATATATGTATATTCGATCATATGCATTAAATAAAGAACACATTCAGACAATTATAGTTATAACAAATAAATCATAGCTTTTCCGGTGGGTGCATTTTTATTCTTAATGATCAATCAATAAAGTAATAAATTACGGGTAAAACACATATTGAAGTTCTAAAAACATGCAACTATTGCTGAAAAAAAAAACTTTCGCAGTTGGATTCATAAATATAATTGTTCAATACCACTGGTACATGAATTCAACATGTAAATTGTGTAATGACTTTTTTTATATATATTATCATTTCATTAATATGAAAGATGATTATACATATATTAAATAAAATATGTTATCGCGTGATAATTAGAACTTTCAAATAATCGTCTAATAACTAAAACATAATTACTTTCATATTGCTTTGCTCAACTGACCAGTGAATTATTCTATAATGTCTTTATGCTGACAGTACACACAATTTGAAGGGGTTATGACTTTTACGGTGAGGTTTTATGATATATATAGCTCATTTATTCTTACATTTCTTATTTATGTTTTAATTTCCTAAATAGTTAAAATGTATTAAGGTATTTTTCCTATTGAAAAACATGATTGAACGAAAAGGGTATATATGTGCTTTATTCGGTAGTTTTGTATATGTTATTTTAAGGAGTATTAAGAAAAAAATTTGTTTAGATGTGATTCTAGAAAAATATTGAATATTTTTATTGTCAATAGACCGTTGGTAGACTTGCCAATGTGCTAATCGCTTTCATTCCCAACCAATTTAACATCAATTCGATTTAGTTGGATAAATGATGAAGTTTGGTAAAGTTTTTATGGGTAGTAGAGTTATTTCGGTTAAAAAAACCGTTTAAAAATGTTAACTTTAAAAGAATTTACTTGCATGTTGAGATGTCCTAAGTTGCTAAGTAAAGAAATTTCTTATTATCGAACAAAAAAACATAAAATAGGCAGACCAATAGTAATAGAAGTATGTAGAGAGAGAGTTAATTTTTAAGTTGCTTTAAAAAAGTTAATTTTTAAGCAAATTCATGAGTTTAAAGATAACCAATGAGGTATTCCAACTCATTTAGTGATTTTCAATCTACTTAATTTTTATATAGATATAAGATAAGATGATTGATAATTTCATTATTGTATGATGTCTTTATGATGATAGTATTCACAATTTGAAGGGCTTATGACTTTTACGGTTAGGTTTTATGATATATAGCTCATGTAAACTTATATTTCTTATTTTTGTTTTAATTTCCTAAATAGTCAAAGCGTCTTAAGGTATTTCTCCTACTGAAAAACTTGATTGAACGAAAAGTGTATATGTACTTTATTCGACAGTTTTGTATATGTTATTTTAAGGAGTGTTAAGAACTATTTTTTTATTCAGATATGATTCTAGAAAAATATTGAATATTTTCTATTAGATTGTTGGTACTTTCCAAGCTGCTGATATGTTTCGTTCCCGGTCAATTTAACATTAATTCGATTTAAGATAAATGGTAAAGTTGGGTGAAGTTTTTACGGGTAGTTGAGTTATTTGGGTTAACCAACCTTTTAAAAATGTTAACTTTTAAAAATTTAATTACATGTTAAGATGCCCTGAGTGCATAATTCTATAACGGAATTTGTGATGATCGTACTAAAAATGCATAGAATAGGATGACCAATAGTAGTAGGAATATAAAGAGAGAGAATTAATTGTTATGTTGCTTTAAAAAAATAATTTGTAAACTAATTCACGAGTTTAAAGATAATCAATGAGGTACTCCAACCCAATTAGTGATTTTAAATATATATAATTTTTATATAGATAAGAAACCTAATAAAAACAATTTGACCAAACATATCTACTAAACAATACTACGACATCCACTACACAACAAAACCCAATTCATTATTGTTAGTTTAAGCATGAGTAGGTTAAACGATTCGCTTGTTTTGATGATGATAAACACAATGTTTGATGTCTTTTGTGTGTGATGAGCTTTCTAGGAATAGCTTTAGTAGCTAGGAGAATAGCTTTGATGCAAGCATGCAAGCTAGAGACTAGCTTTGTGCCATGCGGGTAAAGCGAGTCTCGCAAAGGCAGTGATTAAAAAAAGAGAGGAAAAGAAATAATTCACATGTGAAGTATGTTGAAGGCGAAGGACTAGTGTAGAGCGAAGAGAGTCGCTGGGAGCTAGTGAATCCTATGCTTCAACATCTAAGCATATACGAGTGTATCCAAGTGAAGTGAAGTATATCACAGGTGGAAATCCTGCACCAGCGTGTAGAGTACTCGGGCACAGTAAAGGGAAAGACGTGAAACTAAGGATAGGATAGATGGGTTCTTGTTTATGGATAGTGAGGAGCAGGGATAGCCAAGATGGACAAATAGGAAGCGCAAGAATGGTGTGGAAAGGATTGCCAGCGTGGACAAGGTTGTTGCTCAAGAAAAGAAGAAACACGTGTGGAGTCTATTGGAGCTACTTAGTGGAGCGGTCACACGGATTGCCAACGTGTTAATATTTGTTACACTACTGTATAGGTTTTCCTTTCTTGGAGAATAAGTTAAGAATTCCATAAATAGGTGCAATAGGTGAATTGTTAGTGCACGAACTTGAGAACCTCATATTTGAGAGAAAGTCTAGTGAGCTTAGGAGAAGCAGCCCAGATGGAAACACAAAAGGATCTAAAAACTAGGAGAGTGAGTACGGTTGAGTGTTTAGGATGAGAAGCTAGTGATCTCAGGAAGAGCGAGTTGGTAAGAGTTGTAGTTAGAGGAAAGCTACTCTTATCCAACGTCGCTTGAGGGAGTGAGTGCATCAACACACCTTGAGAGCAACGAGAGAAGGATACTTGTATAGAGCTGAACGAGTGATTGTATTGAGTGGAGAGTTGTGAGTGATTTTAATTCTCTATTTGATATAATCAAGATATTGGTGAGTTTCACTCCGGGTTTGAGTTAAGCCAAGGGTTCTCACCTTAACAAAATATCTTTGAATTTGAGTTGAACTTACTATCTAAAAATCTAAGTTCGTATTGTGGCAAATCCCTTAATTCCGCATATATAACATACTTGCTTATAGCTTGATGTATTTACAAAGGGGACTAGACTCGCTTTAAAGTGTTTTCAATTTCTGCATTTATAGAAAACTTAAGCTAGTCAATCAAGCTACTCTTTCATAAGAGCTAGTCGATTTAAGCTATTCTATCTAATTCAGTGGCGATTCACTTATATATCTACTCGCTGAATTCAATCCTTGTACACTAGCTTTCTAGCTACTTGTACATTGGTATAAGAGTAAGTGTGACATTCCTTATCATACTCTTAAGTTAGTATAAACCCACAATTATAGTAGGTACTCTTGTTGCCATTCGTTCTTTCATAAGCCTCAAACCCTTTTATAGAAAAATGGATGCATGTCCCATCTATCGACACTCGAATACTTGTATGCCTTCCATCTTTTAGGCAAGGATGGAATAGGGTAGAAATCGTCGACTAACCCTACCTATAGCTAAGACTATGCAAGATCAATATATTGAGTAAAAGAGATACGCTTATTTTAGTGTTGATGGGTATGTGAGAGGAAACATATACTGGTACAAAATAGTTTTGTTGGCCAACAAAAAGCGATATCAATCGCTATTTTCGGTGGCTCTTATCCAGGAGGAGTGAATAGTGGGAGGCATGTGTTAGTTCATATTCAAGAAAATACAACGATCGCTTGCTACATGGTATAGAACACCAATCCCACAAGAGTGAAGTGAATCCAGTATCTACTCGAGCACATTCATGATCGTGTTGACTCCCATAATGAATTCATCAATATCTCTAGGATCTTCACTAACAAGTTGTCATAAAAGACGATTCCTATGTATAAACTTTGACAGCTCAAACTGCATGGAAGTATACATGCCTTCATGACACCCTACTAATAACGAAAGGGGGTGATATCCACAATGACCATCCCTGACGACATCATGTACTTGAAAAAATGTAGGCAAAATATGAAGCATCTAACATTATCTAAACCAATTAAAACCAGTGTACCCTTGAAAAGGTCGTGTGTACCCCAATGATACTACAGTCTGGATCGTCTCCATGTTATGACCTGGTATGAGCGCGTTATCTAGCTGGATCTTGTAGAAGAATTTTTCATGTTTGGTCTCGATAGGTTCTTACTCTTTGTCTTCCTCTTGCCTTTATCTTTACCATTATCCTTGTCCTCCATCTCAATCTTATCATCGACATGCTCCTCTCAAGTCTTAATCCTCTTGGTTCCAGTTTTTCATGCATTGATCACGGGCCTACCCTTCTTAGTCTCGTCTAATGGTGGATATTTCATTTGATACTATGTCGGGACTGTGCACTCCAACCACTTCTTGACCATCATGTACAACAAGTCTGGACGAACTTGGCTATTTCATTTGATACTATGTCGGGACTATGCACTCCAACCACTTCTAGTGGTTCTTTATTGTGATGAAAGGTAACCTTAAGCCAAAAAAATGACCCTTATTATCTCCAGGGTACTAGTATCTCAAGTGATGTCGCTCCTGCTATTTCTGATGATAATTTTTATCGTTGATTTTGTTAGTCTTTCGCTTATGCGTCTTGGACACATGAGTGAGCATGGTTTGGTTGAGTTGAACAAAATAGTTCTTCTTGATGGTTACAACTCAAAGAAGTTGAGATTCTGTGAGCATTGTATCTTTGTCAAGTATAACAGAGTAAAGTTTAGCACTTCAGTTCATACAACAAAAAGTATCCTTGATTATGTGCATTCTGATTTACAGGGGCGGGGACTAGGAAGACATAAATTGGTGGTACTCTTCATATGATGACAATAATTGATGATTACTCTAGAAGAATTTGGCCTTATTTCTTGAAGAAAGTCATAGGCATTCTCATGTTTCAAGGAGTGGAAAAATATGGTGTGAGACGGACTAGGTAAAGAAGTTTTGCGGTGATAATCGATGGAGTTTTACTCAAGTAAATTTAATTCTTATTGCAAGTCATAAGGCATTTTCATGCGTATGTCATTCCTTATAATGCTCAATAGAACAGAGTTGTTGAGCCCATGAGCAGAATCATTTTCTTCAAGGCTCGTTTTATGTTGTCAAATGTTGGTCTTCATGGAGGATTTTGGGCTGAAGCTGCTTCTATAGCTTAACAACTTATTAACCGCTCCCCATTTGATGTTATTGACAAGAAGATGCTTATTGAGGTATGGTATAGTTCTCCTACTAATTACTAAGAATTGAAAATATTTGGGTTTCTCTTCTTATGCTCATGTTGATAATGTGCTAGTTAGAGCTTAGAGCTATTAAGTCAACTTTTCTGAGTTACAAGTCTGGTGTTAGAGGTTATAAGTTGTGGTATCCTAAAACTTGCAAATTAGTTACTAGTAGAAATGTTGTGTTTAATGAGTATGAGATACAACATGATGTTTATTCTTATAGTCATGTTATTGAGAGTGAGAATAAAAAGTTCAAGTGGAGCATGATATGGATTTTACATATACGTTAGACAATGGAATTAGTGATGATCATGATAGTGAACCTGTAATTGAAGATCATTCATGTTGTAATGTCTTCATCACCTCGTTCAATTGTTCTGGGAAACTATTAGGAATATGATGATTGTGTTGTAGCAGAGTAGATTGAATGTTTTTATAAGCCATCTTCATTTTTAGAAGCTGCTTTTTCTGGTGACAGTAGCAAGTGGATGACATTTATGCACGATGAAATGGAATCACTTTGAAAGGAACAAAACTTGGGAGTTAGTTAAGTTGTTGAAAGATAATAAGCCTATTTGATGTAAGTGGGTTTTCGAGAGAAAACAAGGAATTTCTAAAAGTGAAGAGGCGAGGTACAAGACAAGGGTTGCAAATGGTTATGACCAGATTCCAAGCATTGACGTCAATAAAGTATTCTCCCATATTGTGAAGCATACGTCAATTCGCACTTTGCTCGGTATTGTTGCTATGCACGAAAATGAGCTTTAGCAGTTAGATGTTGAGATGACATTCCTTCATGAGATGTTAAAAGAAGACATCTATATGGACCAACCAGAGGGTTTTTTCATACATTGAAAAACAAACCTTGTCTCTAAATTAAATAAATTCCTTTAAGGTTTAAAGCAATCTCTGAGACAATGGTGTAAGAGATTTGATGTTTTTATGCTTTCTCAAGGTTTCAAAAGAGTTGATTATGATAGTTTTGTTTCTCTACAACAAATAATGATTCATCTATTTATTTACTCCTCTATATTGATGATACTAATAGTTACAAAAGACAAGTTGGGGGTTGAAAATCTAAACAAGCAGTTAAGTACTAAATTTGAGATGAAAGAGAAAATTCTTGGCACAGAAAAACTATAGAAAATTTTTGGCATAGAATTCTTGGCTTCTAGTATGACGCAGCCTCTGGTGCGGCTGCGTCTTCGTGTGTGTGCGATCTTGCTTCGTCTTTTGGCCATCTTCTCTTCGTTCTTCTCCCGAATGAATGAAATCCTCGTGATTTAATAACTTTGCTCTACGAGGTCTAGATTACAATAATATGCTCCAAATCATTGCCAATACGCCTATAAATTATGCTAACGACTACTTGTTGTGCCATACTAGATGTCGCATATCAAACACCCGCACACTTAGACCTTGCTCGTCCTCGAGTAAGCTGCAGCTAACTACTTGGCGATCTCGGCAAGTATGGACGAACTTGACAGCAGTGGTTTTTGATCAACACTTTAGCTCCTGGGTACCTACAATCATCAAAGCACGGGCAAATACTCCAACTCTACTAGAAATCTCAAATATAATGCTAGCCTCAATAAAACCTAAATTGACCCAACAATGACATCAATCATTCCCAAAACTTGAAATATGTTCATCCTACGCAAGTGCACTGATCATGAATCTCTAAAATATGCAAAAGATGTTTCCAATCAAGTAATATATGGAGAATGATAACGCAAGATTCAAAAAACGACAAATTCTTTTCCTAACATGCTTCATAATCTATGATAAGAATTCACAAGCTCCAACACCATTGAAAGCACACAAAAAATCACAACTCAACTCAAGTAATACCACATATAACTTTGTATTGATTCTTTTCATCCTATTCATGTAGTTCTTTTAAGATCATTATTTAGGTATCGGGCTCATCCGTTTTATGTTCCGGGAAAACAAATGAGACTCTTTGCGTGCTTAGCCATGGAGGATCGAACCCGGAGTGATCTTTCACACCACGGAGATCGCGTGCTCTTCCGGCTTATTTTACTAGGAGTTCACTACCTTTTTATATTCTTGTATTCAATTTGTAATGAAAGAGGATGGAAGCAAGATAATAATAACAATATGGCAAAAATAGAGATGAGATGGTGTAATTGTAATCTTGATATTGGTCCTAGTACATCCTAATCATAATCCACATGCTCAAGTCAAAGTCCCTAATTTGATCAATCATATCATCATACATAATTTCAATATTAACAACCAAAGGCATATTAAAAAGATTCAAAATTCATGCACCATTATAGAAGTCCGCAAAGCATCAAATAGGGGGGTATGCTAACTGACTCTAAGAATAAAAAAACAAACTCAAAATTTTCAAAACTTACTCAAAAAATTCAAACAGCAAGGATAATTGAGATAATTCCCCTCCCTACACTTAAAGTACACAATGTCCCTATTGTGAATTAATGAACAAACCTAAAAGATATATGGAGTTAGAACAATACCTCTTTGGCGGGTTGCCTCCCGGACAATGCCTTTGGTTAAAGTCGTAGGCTCGACTTCTTTCTCTATATCAACCAGCATTTGGCCCCTTAGAGGCCCTCTCATCAAGGAACTCTCTCTTCCTCTTTAAACAATAGGATCTGACACCTCGCCTTTTCCTAATTCTCTTGCCATACCACCCTCTCTTCTTGCTCTTGAAGTGTCACAGAAGTGATACCTTATGCTGGGCATTTAGCTTCTTCTTCCTTTTTCTTGTGCGTGGTCCCTTTGAGAGGTCGGTAAAACAAGGAACAAGTGCTCGGGGTTCTAGCTTCCCGAGTGGTGTGAGGTTTGGGTGCTCGTGTAGCTCTTGGATCGGCTCATGCTCATCTCCCGGGTAAATTATTTCTGATACGAGGATCGCCCGTTCTCTACGGATTTAGACGTCAAAATCAATAAATTATCAACGGAATAAGATGGAGGAAGAAAGCCACAAATTTCTTGTTTTAAAATCATGAAATGGACTCAAAACGACATAGAAACAAAGACTAGAAAATTGACTTGAAACAAGTGCATTTGAAAGGAAAATTGATAGGAATTGGAACCAAATCAAACAATGAACAAACCCTTAACTCTAATGGATAAGAACCTGTCCAAGTGAGAAGAAACCCCAATTATGATAGATACAAAAAAAACCCAAACAAACAATGACAAGACCCTTAATTAGAGATTAAGAACCAAGTCAAATGATGAATGAACCCTCGTCTCTACAACCTTACACAACATCCATGGTGATGACGCACAAGGAGGAGGCTTGTGACGACTTGGAATACCGATCTCAAGGGAGGGATTGACATAGACAAGAATGACCAAACTAACATCTTCAACAATCAGAGACTTCTCTTCTCTCAAGAAGCTCTCTTCCATGAGGCAAAACAAAGATTCACATTTCACTCCATTTTTTCTGCTTTACAAGTGCCAAGACAAGTCCATTTTTATACTCCTAAAAGGGGACGAATTTGTCTTTACAAACACATAAGAACATTCTAGAAGACACAATCCTAAAGTCTTGAATAAATAAAAGAAATAAAATCTAAAAGGAAAATAATTTCAAGAGTTACATTAATATCAATTTAATCCTCAAACATAGTTGAGGTCTTCTTCTTCTTGTCTTCTTTTTGCATTCCAAAGCCTTAATTTGGTCTTGTCTTCAAGCTTCAGATGGTCTTCATGTAGGGATGTTGATTGTGATGGTCCCGCATCACTCTCCCTTTCTTGAAGAGGACTCGTCCACGAATCATAGCCATGAAGTGGAGATAGGAATATAAATGTTGCGGTTGTTACAACTCATTGACTCCCGTATTAAATGCATAATTGGCAGTTTCTTTTTCTTGAAATCAATGCTATAAACTTCTCTTGCAAATTGAATGCTCGAAACTATTCACTCTCAGATGGAGAAAACGACTTCTCTTATTCTTCTAAGGTAATCCCAGCCAAGGTGTACATCTTTCAATGTGGTGGTCCATTGTGGTCCTGTTGTTAGCATTGACCGGCTCTGGTACCAATTTGATACGGGGATCACCCGTTCTCTATCAATCTAGACGTCCAAATCAACAACAAATAATCAATGGAAGAAGATGGAGGAAGAAGGCCACAAATTTCTTGTTGTAAAGTCATGAAATGGACTCAAAACGACATAGAAACAAAGACTAGAAAACTAATTCGAAACAAGTGCATTTGATTGATAGGAATTGGAACCAAATCAAACAATAAACAAACTCTTACCTCTAATGGATAAGAACATGTCCAAGTGATGAAGAAACCCCAATTATTATAGGTAGAAAAAGAATCCAAACAAACAATGACAAGACCCTTAATTTGAGATTAAGAACCAAGTCAAATGATGAATGAACCCTCGTCTCTACAACCTTACACAACATCCATGGTGATGAGGCACAAGGAGGAGGCTTGTGACAACTTGGAATACCAATCTCAACGGAGAGGTTGACATAGACAAGAATGAACAAGATAAAATCTTCAACAATAAGAGATTTCTCTTCTCTCAAGAAGCTCTCTTCCATGAGGCAAAACAAAGATTCACATTTCACTCCATTTTGTCTTCTTTACAAGTGCCAAGACAAGTCCATTTTATACTCCTAAAAGGGGACAAATTTGTCTTTACAAACACATAAGAACATTCTAGAAAACACAATCCTGAAGTCTTAAATAAATAAAAGAAATAAAATCTAAAAGGAAAATAATTTCAAGAGTTACATTAATATAAATTTAATCCTCAAACATAGTTGAGGTCTTCTTCTTCTAGTCTTCTTTTTGCATTCCAAGACTTAATTTGGTCTTGTCTTCAAGCTTCAGATGGTCTTCATGTAGGGATGTTGATGGGGATGATGGTCCCGCATCAATTTCTCATTCATCATCGAGTCGTTGGCCCGGATTGTCCTTGTTGATGTTCAGCGGTAAGGAGAAAACAACGCCAAAGGCAGCAGGGGAAAAGGCACGGGCGCGCGAAATATTAACCTTAGCAACTTCACTCTTTTGAGCCCTAGCAACCAACTCCTCAAGTTCAGCCATACATTTAGCGAACTCCTTGCATCTTACTTCCATATTTCCTGCAAGCTTAGCATGTAAACTCATCGGTAGCACGGGTGTTGACCATACAATGGTCAATACCCAAGTCAATCAAACCAAAAACACAAGAAAATGAGTTTTGACTCCTCGACAATGGTGCCAAGTTTTGACGAGCGTCGTTTCGCCGCGTCAAAATAATAATTTACCTACCCAGCTACTCTACAAGTAAAGTGGCAAGAAAGGGTCAATCCCACAGGGAGTCAGGTATTTGATTCTTGTGTAATTAATCTAATCAACTTAAATGTAATAAAAAGAGGGGAATAATTGCAACCAAACTAACAAAATTAATAAATGAATGCAACAGAGAAAATACCTTATTCAGCAGGTATCCACACAACGAGATGATTGGTTGATCATTGACTTCTTAATTGCTATTCGGGTTCATCTACAATTCATATATTATGGTTGTCCTGATTCCTGTTCTTATATAGTTAATAGTCCAACTAGTCCTAATTACCCTTACTCAACTACAACCCTGGAACTATTAAGATTTAATAATCAAGAAGCAATGAACTCGGGAAAAAAAAGGAACATGCAGTATCATTGGCTCAAAACCGATATTTAACACATCATCAAATCTCTCTAAAATAAAAATCTCAACTAGTTCATGCATTGATTCGCTACCAAACGATAGGACTCTCCAACTTGGACAAGTCAAACATAACAATTTGAATAGATCTAAACAACCTAGGTAGCTAATCTAGATAGATAAATGCATTCATAATACCAATTAAGATCAAGAGAGATGAAACAACTTCAATAATATAATTAAGAACCAAGATAGAAGTCTTACAAACCAATCATTTGCAGGCATCAACCTGATGAACAAAGTAAGAAGACTACTCCTGCCTCATTCTAAACTACGTAAAACTAATCTAGGTAAAATAATGAATGATAATGAATGGGAAGGAGGCAAAGCTCTCAACCCTATTTATAAAAGCTAATAACCTAAGAAACAACTCCTAGAAGGCCCAACCTGAAGCTCCATCCGAAAATAGGTGAAAGGACCAAACAAGTCCCGCACAAATGAAAGGCTCGGTCACCATCGCAAGTCGGACACGGTCGCATCCCTGAGGGTGTGGATATGCCACCTTGCAGGACCTTGGAGAGGTCGCGTCCTAGGCCATCTTGCTCTGGTGCGGTTGCGTCTTCGTGTATGCGCGATCTTGCTTTGTCCTTTGGCCATCTTCTCTTCGTTCTTCTCTCAAATGTATGTAATCCTTGTGATTTAACAACTTTGCTCTGCAAGATACGGATTACAGTAATATGCTCCAAATCATTGCCAATTCGCTTATAAATGATAGTAACGACCACTTGTTGCGTCATACCATATGTCTCCTATCAACCACCTTGCTCGAACGCTGCCTCCAATAAAACAAAAGAAAAAATATAAATATAAAACGAAAATTATCCCAACCTCATCCCTAACCTATTCTACTCGCCCCTTTCACAACTTCACAAAATGAAACCCTCTATCCTCCCCATTCATCTCATTCTTTCACACCCCCTCTCCATCTTCCCAATTCAAAGCCCTTTCCAAATTCCCCCACTAACTCATCCTCTTCTAATCCCCAATCCCTCTCCCAAAACCTCTCCACCTTCACATTCTCTTTCCAAACTACCCCATTACACCTACCTTTAAATTCGAATCTACAAGCCCCACATTTAGCCACAATCTCCAAATCTCCATCCACCAAGGCGAGGCCACCATTTTTATCTCTCACATTCTCTTTCCAAACTACCCCATTACATCCGTCTTGTAGATATCAAAGCACGACCGCGCCTAGCAACACGCGGCCGTGCCAGCTTACAGAACGTTCTACGCGACCGCGACCGCGTCTTTAATTTTGTAAGACTATCTAAACTTGTTGTATTAATTTGCATAAGTGGAGGGTCGGCCTATATCTATTGATATAGTATTGTGTTGGAGATTATTATTGTGTGTGTGGTGGTCGTGTGTGTGTCGACTAGCTGCTTATTGTGAGTTGTGATTTGGTTGAGTTTGGTTAAAATGTCGAAATGCTTTGGAGTCACCAAATATGTTGCTTCCTCATCGGGAAGCCGGCAACAGGCCCCTACAGTTGCTCAGATTGTTGATGCGAAGAGTTTAATGGCTATAAATTTCTTTCATGAAGGGACTTTGATACACCTAGGGATGTACGATTGTATGGAGGAGATGCTCGATCATACAGGGCTTCATAGAGAAAATTGCTCCCACTTTCCCCAAACTGACTAAAGAATTCATAGTATCTTTCAAAGAGAGCAAGGATGAATATACAGGAGAAGTTGTAGGGATCACTTTCTCCTACAAGAAGCGGACACGATCGGCCTTGATTGAGCAGCTCCGTGAGATTTTTGGGGTAACTAAAGACCCTACTCCTAACTGTGATGCTTCATCAAGTACTGCTCCTCAAAGCTTCTATGTCACAATTATCGGTGCCCTCGTAGTGGTAAGGACAAATATAATTATAATCTGCATCACCCTTGCTTGAGACTCGCCCACAAGGTACTTGCTGCTGCATTCTTCGGGAATGTGGAGATGAACAAGTTCTCCACATATGATTTATGGTATATCTACAGCTTGATGCAAGAGTGCAAGAGCACTCCTGATTGGATCACCCTATTTCCCGCAACTTGCAAGAACGCAAGGACCAAACCTTCATGAAAGATTAGTTTAGGGGGAATGGTTTCCCTACTCATTTTGAAGGTTTGTGACATTTCTGAGGAGGAGTTGGATGGAGAGGATGTGTCGGCCGGTCATTATGTTTATGATGAACGCATGTTGGTCAGGGCTGGTCTCATGTCGGGGGAGCATGATAATTAGACATGGAAGTCTGGGCAGCAAAATGATCATATCATTCGCTTGCCAAGGGAGTTTGACTATGGACCGACAAAGACTTTTTGGATACCTTCTGATGATGTTGTCACTGCTGATGAGAGTATGGTAGAGGTCGTACCGAACATGGAGCATGTGGCCGCTGCTAGAGCTCCTAGTGAAGGACCTAGTTCGTTTGGACCGGTACACAGATGTAGGACCTTCAGTCGGGATATGCTCAGATGCAATCCCAATTTGCTCAATTCGTTGGTTTGTCAGCATTAGAGCAGCAAATGTCTTGCATGATGAGGCTTAGCATGGAGGACCTTTAGGTACACATTGTTCGATTCTCCTGGTACTATAACTATCAGCTGGAGTGTCAGCAGGAGAAACCCTTTATGGATCAGCAGGAGGGATATGATACGGAGGAGTTAGGTGACGAGTGAGGTACTATTTCCCTTTCCCTTCTCTTTTATGTTTGTTCTTTATTATCACAATAGGGAGATTGTGATCTTCAAGTGTGGGGGAGGGGAATTATCTCACTAGTTATCTTTGTATATTCTGCAAATATTGATCTTGAACTTGTTTTGACAACTAAAATCCAAAAAAAATGAAACTGAAGAAAAATGAAAAATGAGTTATCATGTTCACCAGATTAGTTGCATTTCCGATTGTTTTTTGGCATTTGTTTTCTTTTTTATGTGTCGGCTATCATATTCCCCTACTTGGTACTATCTGGGTTCTTATAGTGGTGCATTGACTTTGAATCTCTTTAATATGCTTTAGATATCAATATTACAATTGCATTATGATGATGATATGATTGATCAAATTCTTGACATTAACCTGAGCATGTGGACTTTGATTAAGATGCATTAGGACCAATACTAAACTTGCATAAATCCTCTCTTCTCATAGTTTGGTCATGCTTTTTATGTGAGTTTATCTCCGTATTCAAGAAAAAGGAATATAAGGGGGGTGAACTCCTAGCAAAAGTCGGAAGAGCATGTGATCTGCGTGGTGTGAAAAATCACTCCGGGTTCGGTCCTCCATGGTCGCAAAGAGTTTCATTAGTGCGCCTGGACCATAAAATGGACGGACCCGATACCTCAAAAAGTGGTTTTAAAAAGAAAAATATGAATAAATGAAGAAGATGAAAAGAAGCAACAAAATGATATGTGGTATTTCTCGAGTTGAGTTGTGATTTTTGTGCTTTCGATTGTGTTGGAACTTACGTTATCTTGTCATTGATTACTAAGCATGTTAGGAAAGAAAATTGTCGTTTATTTGATCTTTTGCTATTATCATTCATATATCACTTTGATAGAGACAACTTTGCATATTCTATGGATGCAATGTTGTGCACTTCCTTGGGACAAACTGACAAAGGCTAAAGTCGCCTCGCCTCGTCAAAGTATTAAACCGAACTCCCACTAGAGTATAGCGGTAGTAAGGGTCGTACCCAAGGGAGCAAACTTTTCGTTTGAAGTTTTTATATGATTAGCAAGTAACAAAAGGGGGGATGGTTGGTAATGAAAACAACAAAAACACACAAATGATGAAGAAAGTATAAAGATTAAAACGGTTCACCTATCCATTCTAGCAACTTGAAAAGGTCGGTGGATCCTAGATTCTTAGAACCCAATGTTCCAATCAAATCTAAGTGAAATGTCCTACTCTTTGTTCATAACTAGCAACTAGTCCAAATAGTCCTAGAAACCCTAATCATGCTACAACCACGGAAATACCTAGATTTAATAGCATAATTGCATAAAGTTCAAAGATAAGTAGGTTCATGAAATACCATTGACAAATAGTCGGTACTTGACATGAATCTAAGATCTCTACCCTAAAATCAATCACAAATAGTTCATGAAGAAAGAGTTTGCTACAAAAGGTTTAGATTCTTCAAATAGAATTGTCTAAACCTAGCAATATGAAGAATATTAATTAACCTAGTTCATGACTCTAAAAAAATTAATATAAATCAATCACAAGTTTAAGTGCAAGAGATCAAAGAACAAATCCAAAGATAAATAAGAACAAAGGGAAAAAGAACCTTACCACAATGACCCAAGTCAAGAGCTAGGAATTCAAAGTGAACACAGGTAGGCTTAGTTCTCCATAGATTTCTTAGAAAACAAAATACAAAATGAGAGAGTTTATTGAATTACAAACTTCAGAGATTAGATAATAGATCAACCAAGTCTAAGAACCCCTTAAAACTCCCTCCCTAAAATGGAGGTTTCAAAACTCCCCATTTGACTAACTTAAGAGCAAGGAGTTACAAAAGATGGTCAAACTGCTCAAAACTCCAAATTTGACTAACTTAAGAGCAAGGAGTTACAAAAGATGGTCAAAATGCTCATTCACTCCGGGAGGGCCGCGGGCGCGGTCAGGAAACCGCGGGCGCGGATCGGTCTCTGTTGTTCTCTCACGACAGCTCAGTAAAATGGCCATAACTTTTGACTCACAACTCCGATTGTGCTCAAATTTGGAGGGGACATAGTAGACTTCAAGATCTAACTCCTCGAATTAGAATCACCTCAATCGTACCTCGGAGTAGGGAGAACTATCTATTTGAACTCAGCTTCAATCCTCAGCACTTCATTCTTAAGCGTCTTTGTCTTCACTTTTTGCCTTTTGTCCTGATGCCTCATATGCTTCATTTAATGACTAAGTGCTTACAAAAAGCCTCTAAAGTCACCTTCAAGCTTCCTTTGGCACTATCGGGATTGTGCCTATCACAAACATAGTTCAAGTTTGGGGAATTGTTGATAACACGCATTCTGGGTTAATTAGGTTGTGTGTGTTTGAGTCTTTTGATTCGTTTTGAGTCTTTCGAGTCTTTCTTTGTTTTGATTTTATAGATTTTTGGTATAGTCGGAGTCTACGCTTGTGCTTTGATGATTTTAGGTGTTTTGGAGCTGAAGTATTGATGATGACCACTGCGATCACAGTTGTTTCCATACTTGTAGAGACTATGTGCTTAATGGAGGACAAAGTTGAGTACAGCTTACTTGAGGACGAGAAAGGTCTAAGTGTAGGGGAGTTTGATAGGAAATATCTAGCATAGAGCATCCAGTGGTTTTTAGCATAATATGTAGATGATTTGATGATGTTTTGGGCATATTCCTGAAATCCGGAGCTTGCAGTAGATTAGCTTTATTCATCAAGAATTACAGAGATTGAGATAGAGATGCAGAGAAGTGGGAGCTGAGAATAAGGCGCGACCGCGCAACAATTGGCGCGTCCGCGTCGAGTAACATAAGGGCACGCACAATAGAGCCGGCCAGCGTGTGGTCGCGTGCCTTTTCGTGCAAAAATTGAGATGTTGATATGGCGCGTTCACGCCACTGCTGGGCCGGACAAACAGTTGGGCTTCACGAGCGGTACTGTTTCCGTGTCTTTTATTCTTGATGAGAGAGTTAAGGGCTGGGTTTGTTCTTTCAATAATTATTTCTAGATTTAGCTTTTGAATAAAAGGAATTTAGGGTTATCCACTCCTCATCTTAGAACACTTTTACAATTACGTTATTGAGAGAACTATGTCACACTAGTCTCTTTTGCTTTGTACAACAGTGAACCCTTCAGATGATTCGGTTGTAAGACTTCTAATTTTGGTTCTTATTCATATTTGGATTGTTTAATCTCTCTTGTACTTAATCGTTTATTGAATTTGATTTGTCTGTCTAGCCTGGTCATCTAGGTAGATTAGATCTATTCATCTAGCTAGGGTTTGACTTGTTCTTGTTGAAAGGTCTTATCTTTATGTAGCGAATCGATTGCATGATCTAGTTGGGATTGTGATTGTGGAGAGAGTTGATTGTGTGTTAAATATCAACTTAAGTCAATTGTACTGCATGCACCTATCTATTCCTGAGTTCATTGTTGTTTTGCTATTAAATCTTGATAGTTTCAGTGTTGTAGTTTAGTAAGGGTTATTAGGACTAGTTGGATTAATAACTATATCAGAGTAGGGATTAGGACAACCACAGAATATGAATTGTAGATGAACTCGAATGTCATAAGGAGTCAATTATCGACCTCTCTATTCATTGTGTGGATGCTTGTTGAATGAAGTGTTTTCTCTTATTACTTTCATAATTAAGTTTAGTTAGTTTATTTGCATTTAAAAACCCCTTGGTTACTTTATAAGTTAATCATATTATTGACGCGAGAATTGATTAGCTGACTCCCTTTGGGATTCGAGCCTTGCTTACGCTTTACTAGTGTAGAGTTGCTAGTTAGGATAATTACTTTGATAGGGAAAACAATGACCGTTTTAGCGTCCGTCACTCAGCTAAAGGTCCTAAGTTCAAGTTTTTATATAGAGAAGTAGGCATCACATTAATTGACGCACCCAAATCAAGCATATCTTTTCCTAGTTTAGCCTCACCTATTGAAATAGGAATAGTGAACATAGTGGGGTCTTCACACTTTTTGGGCAGACGACTCTGGAATTTTGTTGGGACTTGTTCATTCACCTTTACCTTCTTCTTGTTGTTTTGCTCTTGTACCCTCTTGTTGGTGCATAATTGCTTCAAGAACATAGCATATCGTAGCACTTTGATTAGATTAAAGAGAGGGATATTGACTTTCACATTCCAGAACATCTCAAAGATATCTTTCTCATGCTTTAGTGGCCACGTATGGTTGAGAGCAGACGGGAACGGGGCAACGGGTTTGTACTTCTCAAGCAATTCTCACCATCTAGAATTTTATCCTCATTTTGGCTTGAATCGGGATTTCAGAGGGTGCCGGTTTGGGAGGGGCGGTACCAAGAGCACCATCTTGCTCTAATTATGGATTTAATGTTTTGTGGGCGCCGCTATTAGAGGAGCGACCGTCGTCGTACATGTGTTCATCCTTCTCAAAATTTAGGCGGGTGCCGCTACTTGAGGAGCGGTCGACGGGAGGTGTTTTATTTCTATTGAGGTGGGCGCCGGAGTTGTTTCAGTAGTCACCTTTGAGAGCACTTTTTCTAGTAACAAATTTCGGCAGGCGTTGTTGTCAGATAGGCGGTTTCCACCGTGAGCATCATATTCTTCCTCTTTGAAGATCTCATTTTAGTGGGCGCCGCTATCAGAGGCGTGGTATTTGCTGATTGCTGGATGATTTTTGTTTGATTCTTCTTCATCTAGATCAACCACCTCCTAGCTAACTTCGAAGAGTGACAGTGTACGTCTTGCCTTCTTTTACTTGTTGAGCTCTTATTAGGGTATCGACATTACCCAACCTATCATTTAGCATACCAAAGCTCTTTTCTAAGCTCCCCATTCTTACATCGAACCCAACCGTTGTGACTAAAGTGTCTCTCATCTGGCCCAAGAATTAGTTCCCTTCTTAATGAGCTTCCAAAATACCCCTTAACATATCATTAAGTACTTGCGCATTAGAAGGATCAGGAGCATACACCGATTTGTTCCCCATTGAGCTCGATTCAGCCGAATGAGTTGCCATATGACAAACGTCACAACATAGTACATGTTGTATTGGTCCGCGCCCTCACTGAAGATGACGCACCTCCTTATTTAGAACTTCTATATGGTTTAAATCACGCTTGTTGATTTGTCCTTAGTCTCTGCATCCTCCAGGTTGTACTGCCTAGAATCATCTGCTAAATGTGTGATAATAATCATAGCCTCCTCATGAGTTTTCATCATGATATTCGCACCGTAAGCCGAGTTCACCAATCAACTGCCACAATCACGGAGTCCACCATGGAAGTATAGGATTAACTCGTTCTTAACAAATCCATGGAAGGGAAAAATGCATAGAAGCTCCTTGAACCGCTCGAAGTAAGTATAAAGTGATTCGTGCTCCTTTTGCTCAACGTTTCAAATCATTTTCTTCAGCGCGCTTGATTTTGTAACGAGTGTTTTTTTCAGAAATAGTTTCTTCGGTGCCACCCAGGTGGTAACACTTCCTGGAAAGTGTTCGATACCAGTCCTTGGGTGGCACTTCCTGGAAAATGTTCTATACCGGTCTTTAGCTGCATCTTTCAAGGAGAAAGAGAAGAGTCCGAGCATCATCTAATCGATTGGAACACCATGTGGTCGGGTGACTGTGCACACCCCTAAGTACTCATCCAAGTGTTGGATGGGACTCTCTTGCATTGCCCCTCTAAATTTTGGGAGTAAACGAATTACTCATGGCTTTTTTTCGAACGTGACCCCATCAGCTAGGTCGGGGAATATCACACCACGTCGCTCGGGCTCCAATGTAGGAGAGATCAAGGACTTGATAATACGATTAGACATCACAAAGTCCTGGTTAATTAATGAGAATGAATCACTAAATCAGAAACACATCCTAGAAACTATCAGTAGCAAAGGTGTGAGTCGTCATATAGACTCACACCAAGATTAAAACAAAATTTAATCAAGTAAATTATTGTTTCCCCGACAACCCTCGCTATACAAAAGAAAAGATCTTAAAATATCAATTCCGATTATTCAAAACTAGCCTAAGGGTAGGCCAGTGGAAGCACGAGTCGAACCACGAAGAGGTATAAAACTTATGATTAACTTCTGAATCAATCTTAGAGAACAAATCAAGGGGAATTCTAGTCACGACTAAATCAATCGATCAAGACAAACAAAACAAAGGAGTATTACTTCTCAAGAGAAAGAGACCTAGATGGATACCATCCATTCCTAGTTGACAAGTTGGTCATTCTAATTCAATTCAACATCAGACATGCAATGTGTTCCTACTTTTGTACGAAACCAACTAAGACCTCAAACAGAGCATAATAGGTCTTTCCAAATAATTAACCACGACGTACGTCAGTGATTCAAACTACAGGAAGCATTACACAAGATGCATCAGGATATGGACATGAGTGACTAGCCATATATATCAATTCCTTACACGTTAAATCTGCACAAACATATACTAATCAGGCATGCTTGCTTCGGAGGCATATAAAGTAGCAAATGGTACAGTCTATCCTAACAAAGGAGATTACACAACTGCAATAGATAAAGAGAAGAAAAACTCACAACAACTAAGAACTTCAAGATCCAACTAAGTGTAGAACCGCTTAGTTCATGTTCATCTCTAAAACAACATAAAAAAACTCAAGGCTGTAGAAAGAACAGAACTACAGATAGGAAGGAAGAGAGAGAGAAGAAGGAAAAAACCTAATATTATTTTTCCCTTTTATACCTAACCTATCTCCTAATAAAATCTCACGAAAAATCTATCTAAACAAACCCAAGATGATAACTAAAACAATAACAAAATGAATTCTCGGATGAATAACAATCTCGAATAGGCGGGCGCCGAAGTCACATCATCCGCCACCGATAATCATGTATCGCATTTCCACTCCACGCATAGTGGCGGGTGCTGAAGTCACCATGGTAGCACCGCCGCAAACAGATGTTCTTCGAATCTTCACTTTAACTTCAGGCTTTGGTCATGATCTGTCCTTGACTCATCAAAGCCTTCAATACTGCTCAAATCTCACCAAAATACCGCCTAATTCTTGCATCATAGACGCGTCGTAGACGTGCCTATTAATTGTGTTATGAGTTGGAAAGCTTGTTTCCAGAAAACGGTTGCTCTATATACAATTAAAGCAGAATACTTAGCTGTTTTTTAAGCTTGTAAGGAAGCCAGTTGGCTAAGAAGCTTGTATCTTGAACTTCTTGGTGGTACATCATGCATCTCGATATTATGTGACAGTCAAAGTGTCATCTTCCACACTAAGGACTAGATGTTTCACGAAAAACCTAATAAAGATGTTCTTTCTTCCCTACTTGTTTCTGGTTGGTAAAAAAGCATTATAGTGCTATACAAATTTCTCATGAAGATAAAAACAACTCAACAAACTATAAAGACACAACAGTAATCCTTTATTAGTCCATAGCAACATGTTCCTTACATCAATCCATACAATATCCAACAGTCCAGGCTTCTTCTACAGGCCATAATAGACAATTTAGTTCTGATGTAAGAGTTGTAACTTGCTACCAAAATCAACACAGAAAAGCTTGATGGAGATGTAAAAATGTCACTGTTGTTGCTCCAACTGTTGCTTTTGTTCTAGATGATCAGCTCTTTTCTGAGCACGAATCATAGCTCGTCTAGCACGAGGCCTCATCTCACGAACATTCCTCGGAGGCATAATGAAAGGATCAAGAGGACGGTCAACAAAAGGGTGTTCACTTCCTGAGAATATCCTTAACTTTCTCAGTCTATCCTGTAAGGCAAGTGATGAAATTTGACTCAAAATGTCAGAAATTAATCTATATATCTATAATAATAATAATAAAGCAACAGGAAAAAACCTATGTGTCATGTCTCTCATTGATTGGACAAATGTCGTCTTATCGTTAATTCAGAACAGTTTTTATACGTGTCAATTTTAAGAGCATTGTTATTTTTGGATTATAGACACATGGCATCCAATTTGGCATATATTTGATAGAAATTATTCTTAATTGGAAACAAATATAGAAGGAAAAATCTAGCATAATTAAAAATCCAACATGTTTTTTTTTATATGAATATGAAGGTGAATAAAAGAAAATTACTAAAATAAAGAATATATAGAATCACAATTACAAGGAAAGTATTATATAAACACAATCACTATTTATTACATATAAGAAAGATATTTACTTATATTGTGATTCAAAATTGTTATATTTTTTATTAGCATTATTTATTTATGTATATTTAAAGAATAAGGATCCGGTGAAAACAACCCTTATGGTGCAAAGTGCGAACTTTCTCGGGTACACATATAACACGCTAATGTTCACATATAATACGCTAATGTTCACATTTAAGGGGATAAAAAAATCACCCAGAAAACGAAAAAAAAATCACCATTAATTACAAAAATGTTACCGCGTGGATTCAATAAAAAACCCATCTTTTAATCTCAGCCCTCCATTTTCTAATCTAATGGCTCAACATTCTTCGCACTTCACACCATAAGAGTTGTTTTCACCGGAACTCACCTCATATTTAAAATATATCTATAAATTGTTTATTTTAAGCGAGTTAAACTAGTAAACGTCTAAACTAAAGTTTAGAAAGATGTGATATTTGAAAAAACTTACATCACGTAGGTTGTTTCGGGGAAGCATTCGCTGTACAGCTTTACGAATTACTTCAGTCGGATCCTTAGCCATTTGATCCTTCAAGGTTCTTTCCTTAAGGTGGCCGATATATCTACAGGAGAAAACAATAATAAACTTAAAAGTTTTGAGTAGGCTATAAACCTAGTATGCTAGGAGATTCAAATCTGAAATCTGTTCTAAAATACCCTCAGTAATGACTAATACTTTCAATGATTCATTTTTCGAGTCAAATTTAACATCCAAATGAAGCTTCAGAATCTATACTGACTTGGGAGAGCATAATATGTTTAAGAATAGACAACTTATACCTTCTTTTTTTATCAAGTCTCAGTGAGTTCTAGTATTAGAAAAGCATCATACTGACCCCTAGAAAGCAGATAGTCAAGTCCAATTTAACATCCAACAGAGGCTTAAGAATTTTTAATGACTTGGAGAGTATAATATATCTAACAAGAAACATGTTCTACCTTCTTTTTCATCAAGTATCATAACTGAATTTGCAGCTACAATGTATCATAACTGCATTTGGAACTGTATTCTTAATTGCAGTGACTTCCTAGACAATTAAGCTCAGGCTATAAACATATATAATCTGCAAGTTTTTTTAGTAGAGCTGCAAGAAGATAACTTAACCTAAGATAAAGCTCAGGGAGACTGCAACTGTTTATATACCATATAAAAACCAGAAATGCTTGAAAAATAATTACCCAGTATGCCAGTAGTAGACTTTATCAGTAAGTTTACGCCCTGTGACACATATATCCTTTGCATTGAGGACAATGCACATGTCACCATCATCACGGTTCGGAGCATATGTTGGTTTATCCTTTCCTTGAAGCACAACAGACAACTGAGCAGCAAGCCTTCCAAGGACCTATGTGTCAACGCACAGATCCTCAGAACAAAATATTTTGAGTACAACAGTAAGCTGAGACTAATTCAGTGGAGCTAGTTTCAAAAGGAAGTCAAAAAACCAAAAGTAGAATTGTTTTAATATTAGTCACAGAAGTATAGATTGTTAAACATAATATTTATATTCATGGAGACTAGATAGCCATATATCAATTGAAAGCAGCTACCATCCCGTAAGACAATTAAGAAAGGAGGAAACAATAGATAAAATAATAGCAGAACGTGGTTTATGATCTCTTACCAGGCCTTTAGCATCAAAGACCTTCCATCGCAGTCCTTCTGTATCAATGCGTTTGATGCCAGACAATGCTTTCTGCATGAAGAATAAAGAACATTGCAAACATTTCATATCTAATTGATAACACAATGACAATCCTACAATGAAAGAAAATGGATCACCGCACCCTCGCATTGAATCGTTAGCACTCAGCTAAGAATATCTGAAAGCGATCTAACCCTAATTTGACTTTGAGCTACTCTCCTAATTTGGAGAATTGTGGCAAACTAACGACTATTCAGCAATTTTCACGAGCACGTGGTTCAGGTTCAAAGTGTACTTCCTATCCGTAAAGCTTTGGCGTTGCTTTTATTCATAGATCTCTAAACAATTTAGTCAATTAAATTCCAAAAATTATACACGCACCAAGGAAAAAACAAATGCAAATAGAGATTCAGAAAGTTACCTTCATACTGCCGCTTAAGGATTTAGCTGCTGCTGCCGCCATTTCTGATCTACACAGGGTACGAGCAAGGGAGCGAAGGTAATGAGGGTTTTAGCGCATAAACCCGGAGGAAGGAGATAGCTCAAGCTTCATTTCTTTTTTTCATGTTTTTTAAAAAAAATATTAAAAGCCCGTATCAAAAACGTCGGCCTATTTTTATTTGGGCTGTCTTGGCCCAATACGGCCCATTCCAAATTCTGAGATGAAGTTATCCATTTACTTTAAAACAAAAATATATCTCTTATGCCATGCATTGAAATATTCTAATATATAAATTATAAATAATAATTTTTATAAAGATTTCATTATAAGAGGTGAGTTCCGGTGAAAACAACTCTTATGGTGTGAAGTTGGAAGTATGTTGAATCATTAGATTAGAAAATGGAGGGCTGAGATTAAAAGATGGATTTTTTAATGAATTCACGCGGCGGCATTTTTGTAATTAATGGTGAATCGTTATTTTATTTTTTTTTACGTTTTCTGGGTGATTTTTTTATCCCTTTAGATGTGAACATTAGTGTGTTATATGTGAACATTAGCGTGTTATATGTGTACCCGAGAAAGTTCGCACTTCACACCATAAGAATTGTTTTCACCGATCCTTATTCTCCATTATAAATATGAGATTTTATCAAGTTGTGAGATGTGATGAGACGATGAATAATTATTTGATAAAATAGTAACACATGGTGAATAATACTACTATAATCTAAATAATAGATAAAAATGAACGATTCTAAATTTAGCTTTTATAAAATAAACTAAAAATCGAACTTCTATAATGCTAAATTAGAATAAAAAATTAAATAATTTTTTTTATAGATTAAACTTTTAAAATATTTTTTTAACTTTATATGTAAATTTTATTTACGTACTTAATATTTATCATTATTGACAATGTTTAATATGAAAAGAGTATATAACATAAAATATTTTATTTTGCTGAAAGTTTTTTTTTAAAATGTTCCACGAAAATTGGATTCACTTTTATATAACATAAAATATAAATTATGGCAAGTTTGATTCTTAGGGAAGAAATGTAGTTTATAAAAATATTTATTACTATATGTTAAAGTAGGATACGTTTCCGGTGCAGACTGATTTTCGGTGCAGATTGTGCACTTTTCAACATATTATTGGTGCACTCCAAGTACATTATCAAGTGTACTACTGGTGCACTCTTTCAGTGCACTACTGGTGCACTTCTCGGTGTACTAAGGTGCACTTCCCAGTAGTGCATTGGTGCACTTCTCGGTGTACTAAGGTGCACCCCCAATAGTGTACTGGTGCACTTTACAGTAGTGCACTACTAGGTGCACTCTACGGTAGTACACTGGTGCACTTTATAATAGTGCACTGGTGCACTATCCAGTTTTATACCGGTGCACTATAATAGTCCACACAGTCCGCACCGAAAATTAGTCTGCACCAGATCAGCCCTCTGTTAAAGTATATGTCTATATATACCTGATATAATTATTAATTTGAAAATAATCTAAATTTATAAAAGCGTTTTTAACATTTTAGTTATTAGTTATTTTTTAGAAGAATCATTTAAATTTAATAATTAAAAATATTAAAATAAAAGTATCTTAACAACTTAATCCTATAAATGTGGAAGTTTATTTATAAATATCACTATAGTAAGAGATTTTAGAAATAATATATATTCTTAAATAAAAATCGGTTAAGAATAAGACTTGATAAGATTTGATTAATAAAAAATAATATATCAAATTTTAGTTTTAATAAATAGGTGATGGAAAAAAAAGAAAAACATTAATAAAGAGAGAGAATAGTGTGACAAATAAGGAAATGATACATAAAAAATAAAAAATGATGGGACCAAAACACATAAAAAAACTTCAATTAAATTTTCTTTAATGGGTATTAAGAAAGTTTCATCCCAAAGAAAAAAACCCTATTCTATTTATATCCAATTTGGAAATCCCAAAAACGTTCTAGTCAAAATATGTCTTTCAAATCAAGTTCCAAACTAGTGATCCCTTTATATACCTTCGATGGATGAGATATTTGTCATATGGTCATACTTATATGAAATTGATATGTGGTATTTAATAAAATAGTACACATATATCAACAAGTTATGGAGAGTGGCGGAGCCAGAAAATTCTTTTTAGAGGGATAATTTTTATTTACTTTTTTCCTTTTTATTAGATATTTATACAGTTATGATTTGTTTATAATTATTCAATATTTATGAAGTATTATTTGATTATTTTAATCATATTTTAAAGTAAATAAAGACACTTAAGGTACGTCAAATATATGTAATAAATAAAAACTCAACGGTTTTAAAACTTGATCTTTATAATACTTTTCATTTTTTGTTTTCTTACTTGAAAACTCGTGTATGTAAGATCAAGTTGAAATAAAATTTATATTGTTATAATAAAGAGAAATCAATGAGAAAAACATATAAAATATAAATTTAAAGTAATACAGATATTATACACTAGGAATTGTTTTAATTGTTTTTATTAAAAATCAATGTAAAAAATAGACTTAAGTAATGTATATTTACAACATATATGATACGTAAAACTATAAAACATAAAAGTAATTATAACTTAAAAATAGAAGTCTAAGACATCCAAATATGGAAAAGATAGATTGAAAAGTGATGAATACTTGTGCAATTTAAAAAAAGGAAAAAAGAAGTATTAGTAGTTTAAAAAATGGGAGTTAATAAGATTTGAACACATGACCTCATGGCATTAATAGCACAATTTATTTATTAGACATATACCACTACACCAAGATTACTTATTTGTCTATCTAATTAATTTTATAAATATATTGAAACATCATAAAATAACATACATATATATTATTGTTCAGTCGAAGGACCGCAGGGGCGGGTGCCCCCTCTGCCCTCCCTGTGCCTCTGCCCCTGGTTATGGATGTTCATTGGACCTAGAAATCCGAATTTTAAAAAGAAAATCATTTATAAACAATGGTTCAGATACCGTCTCTATCTTAGATAATTAGTATTTTTTATAAAAAATATTATTTAAAATATAGATCTAGTTAGAACCGGACCGATATTTTTGATCGAATCAAACCAAACCGAAATAACGAAAAATCTTAGATTGAAGAAAAGGGCAATTAATCCGAACCGATTTTTGCTCATCCCTATACTAGATTGAATTTCAGAATTAGATTCGCTGTTCCTACGTACCACTAGTCAGAGTGATCTTAATCTAATCTAATCTAATCTAATATAATCTTAGGGGATGCAAAAAACACTAAATGTGGTCCTAATACACATTAATTATACACTAATTATGTAAAAGACCCACATCTAATACTCAATAAAAAAACTAATAATCAAAATCAAAAGATTCTTATTTGTGTCATCCACTTAAGCCCAACAAAAAGAATAGACCCAATGGGTAATTCAATCATCAAAATATTTGAGTCTCAAATATTTGGAACGTCTAATTATTCGCAGCTATATCATACAAGATATATATATCACTTAATCATCTGATATGAGATCATCTGATATGAGAGTATATTATATAGGGACAGGATCATATGCGTACATCTCATTTCGTGCGTACGTGCGTATATGAACCTCTTTGTGTATTTTAATGAACCTTCATGTCTTATGTTTTGAACCACATATCTACTATGAACCTGAAATTTAATGAACCTCCGTGTCTTATTTTTTGAACCGCCTACAATTTCAGAAATGAAGGTTCATAGTACATATGTGGTTTAAAACATAAGACATGAAGGTTCATTAAATTACACAGAGAGGTTCATATACGCACGTACGCACGAAATGGGCTGTACGCACCAGAACCTCCCTCATATTATATAATATAAATAGATGTTCGTGTATACAATAAATAGATGATTATGATATTGTAATTAGAACTATTTAAAATTGTATAAAATAAATTAGAATTAGACCTACATGAATATATTTATAGTATTAATATTATACCTATTTAATATTGTATGAAATAAACTAGAATTTACACCTACGTGAAACATAAATTAAACTCATCACATAAGCTAAAAATATTGACATATATAAGGCCCATGCGAAGAACGGGCAACAGGATTCTAGTATACTATACAAGTTGAGTTGGGGGTCAATTTATTACCTCCAATTTAACCTCACTTTTCTATTTTTACCCTTACTCTCATTTCACCAAACAATTTATATTCATAAATATTTTCCTTTTTACCTCCACTATAACCTCTTTAATCAACATAGGGGATCATTATTTACAAATCCACAATATTAAGACGTTTTGAATACCTATCAATAATAATCTTCTATTATAATACAAAAGAATTGAGTTAGAGATCCATTACACCCTTATTAAATCTTCAATAATAATCTTTTAATGTATAACCTATAATTGAGTATTTTTAAGAAACAAATGCTACCATCTTAATCATATATTTTCTCTAGAAAATAACCTAATTATATTAGTTTTTAAATTCAGATATTCTTTAATCAATTTCCGTCCCCACTTAAAGTTGTGTTTTCTTTTTTATTTTATTTGAATTTTTTTCATCAATTTCTCATCCCCAATTTCTCTTCACATTTCACACGACCCCTTTCTCCTTCGCCTCTGGCTCTTCGTCTTCCATCGTTCACTGCATCCTCTCTCTCTTCCGTAACTCCGTCTTTCCATCTCCCTTCCATTATTGTAAACACCTTCTCATCTACCCCTAATTACTTTTAACATCAACTATTAATTCCTAAATCACCTCCATTTTTCCACCTTGACCGTCTGACTTCCATCATTTTACTTTAATATGTGAATTTTAACAGTACACACATCAATACCATTTAATTCAAGACAACTGACATCCTTTTCACCATTGATAAGTCGTAACTTATACAGACTAGTTTCTTTGAGAATAAATGTTCTCCATCTTCCAACATAAGCATTTTTGGGATTTTGAATAATCTTTTCAGTTTATTAGTTATTACACCCTTCCAACTTCTTCATTAGCATGAACTAGGTTGTACACGCCCGTGCTTCGCACGGGCTTTGGTATTTTTTGTATTTCTTGTATTAAGCGAACCCTATTTCATATATATGCGTTTTTCCGTAATCATATTTGCAGTATTGAGTTATTGTTATACAAAGATATTGGATATAATATAGGCTATATTGCGTTAATATATCTAGAGTTTTCATCCATGTATAGTAAAGATTAGTAGATTATTACTATTGCTTGTATGCATCTATTTTTCTCTACTTGAGTTGTATTATCTAGTATTACTATTGGTTTGTAACTTTATATGAATCTATTATGTTTCATATTGGTGTAATCTTACTAAAATAAAACTCATCAAAGAGGGGGAACTCTAGGAGAACTTAGTCAGTCATTCAATTGAAATTATAGTACTGAAATGGTGAGAGCAACATGTCTTACTTGAAACACATACTTGAAATTATATTTGGCTCTCCTTTTATCCATAAATTGAGAAGTAGAGATGAATTAATGGTGGAGAAGCTGTTAGGAGCACATGAAGGTGTCATAAAGCACTTAGCCTGATATTCACAGTTCAAATCAATAGAACAACTTGATTAGTCATTCAGTTGAAATTATAATAGTGAAATACTGAGAATAACATGTCTTACTTGAAACACGTTCGACATCGGAAGACCCTTGTCCAACAACATGCTCAGCCACATAAGTATGGTCTGAAATCATAGTACACCAAATAGCATTGTTCATACAACAACGATTATAAATAGATTCAAAGATGAATGAAAAAATTACCTGCTCTGGTTGACCATCTGAAATGGATATGAGGACTAAGCCTAGTTTTATAGCATACTTAAGTCCAATATGCATAACGTCCATCTATGCTAGGTGAAAGGTTTCGTAACCTCCAAGAAGTATTTAATTGCATCCGTATTCAAAGGTTGATTTAATAGCGTATTTAAGCCCAATATATGTAACGTCCATCTATGGTAGATCAAATGATTTGTATCCTCCGAGAAACTTTTAATTGCATCTGTATTCAAAGGTGGAACAAAAAAGGAAAAAAGTTGTTAATCAACTTAAATTAGATTAGATATTAATTAAGACGGTAGCTTTGTCTTTGAAGCTATTTTTTCTTTTAGAAAATCAGTTGGATTTTATATCAAATATCTCAAGACAGATTTTAAAAATATTAATAAATTGTCTCATAAGTTAATAAATAGGATATTAGATATTGAAATTTATATAAATTAAAATTGATAGTAAGGATTATATCATATATTTTTGTTACTAAAGTTATATACTTCTTTAATAGATAGTTATTATAAGTATTACAATTATGATAGATAGATTATAATAATTATTATTATTATTATCATTATTAGAAACAATAAAAACTGATGGAGATATTTATTGACTTTATCCTATCCAGTTTCGAATGTAAAAGGAAAAATAGAAAAAGATAATGTGAAAATAAAGATTAGAGATAGATTCCGTATATACATTTTATATATTAGAGATATATTTTTAGAGATTTTTAATGTTTCATAAACTTTATTTTATAAGTATTATAATAAAATTAATATTAGATATATTTAGAACATATGATAATTTGTGTGGAATCTAATTTTATAAGAGTAAGCAATACAGAGAGTGATGCAGGAGCATCCTCAAGGCAAACAAGTCAAGGACCCATCCCAAGAGCTATGGCAAAGAGACTAGAAGACATGGTCAAGGAAGCCACTTTGATCTTGGAGGTAACACATGAGATGACTCCCTTTGCCTCTCATCTTCTAGTATGCTATATAGAAGACAATCTTCTACAACTTCCACTAAGACACCTCCTCCATTCAAGACCTTCATCATGGCTGCAAGTCACATGTTGTGAAGCTACCCGAATAAGATCAAGTTATGAAGGCTACTTTGGGTTTGGTTTCAACACACCACATGGAACCAATTGATTCCACCCTTCTAGTATGTGGAAGAGGTGCATATCCCAACAAATCCAATGAAGACATCAAGGCCATCCAAGATCAAGATCAAGGTTGCACATATCACTTTTGTGAAACTATCAAACTTTTACACCTTACTCGGCTAGGTTGTAAAAGTGTGCAATTCTACCCCTTTTACCTAACTCTTTTAAGGAACTTTCCTAAGGGTATTTTGGACCTATTTTGTTGAGCTTGCAGCTGGTAGAAGTCCTTGGTCATTGGAGGTATAAAAGCAAAAAATGACCTAACCAAAAAGGGCCTTTGATTGAATTGAAACATAAGTGTTCTCATGGGCCAAAAACGTAGTGTAGCTTAGTGTAGATGCAGATTGAATCTGCCCCCTTGTTGCCTAGGTACCTTGTTCATGTAATCTTGATTGTGTTAGCTTGAATGCTTGGGAAGCTCTCGGTGTTTAGGGTTGTACAATCTCGCTTTATGTTGAGTTAAAGTTTGTTGTTGTTTCTTCCATCTTGCCATTGTGTTGAGGTTAAGTCCAAGGTGCTTGGTTTAGATTGGGTGAATCAATATCAAGCGTTTGTCATTGTTTCTTCTTATCTTGCCATTGTGTTGAGGTTAAGTCCAAGGTGCTTGGTTTAGAGTGAGTGAATCAATATCAAGCATCTATCCTTTGTTGTTGTTTTCTTCTCATCTTGCCATTGTGTTGAGGTTAAGTTCAAGGTGCTTGGTTTAGAGTGAGTGAATCAACATCAAGCATCTATCCTGTCTGATTTCTCAAACCCCATTCTATTTTATCTTTGTTCTTCCTTGTTTTTGAACAAGTTAGAACACCATCCTAGAATACTTGTTCTAGCTTAGTGAATGGTTGTGAATCTAGGTCTGAGCCATCATAGGGAATCCCTATATCAAGTGGTATCAGAGCCCAGCTGATTGTTGTTCTTGGTCTTTTCTCATGATTGTTTGAGTGTATTTTTGCAGGAATATAGCTGAGATTGAGTTCTTGAAGGAGTACAAAGATTAGCCAAGCAAGAGGAAGGGATGTCCATGAGAATTCCATAGCCAAACCCTACCCGGATACTTGTTTGCGTGAGAAAATTGGACAAGAAGCCAACTTCCAAGCCTTATTTCACCCAGCCAAACACAACCCCATCAAGAAAACTCAAGAGACCCTTGAAGAACACATGTTTAGCTGTAGAGGGAAAGAAAAATCAGCCAAAATGCCCATGTGAATCGTTCCCAAAGGAGATCCAAAGTTCTTTCCCGAAGTAGTAAAGTGTCACTATCAAGGTTGTCACTATCGATTGACCAAGACTTTTTTTGCTCCGTGCCTTTGTGAAAGTGACTTGTGCCTTTTGCTTAGAAACACCCCACTACAAGACACATGTGAGCTCTGCCCAAAGCTAGCTCAAGGAAGAAAGGAGGAAAGGTCCAAAGTTGTGTTCAACACCATTTTTGCACATCACCCGGTAACACCTAAACTATTGTCTTAGGTCCAAAAGTTGTGACTTCTCTTTATATCAACAAAAGTGCAACTTCTTTAACGTGACCAAGTGAGTTGTTTGAGCTCAAGAAGAAGAAAGGAGGGAGGGGATTGCCATGAGCCCCTCACACCCTAACTTAAACCCACCTCTCTTACCCTAGGACCGGTTACCTTAACTTGGGTTAAACACACGTCCTACCCTCACTCTCAAGGACATCTATGAGGCAAGATAGGTTAATTCAAGACTTCTTTAAGTGTCTCAATTGAGGTAAAGTTCCTAAGTCCCTTTGAGCATACACACATAACTTGCTTTACTATTCTTGCAAGTGATCATCATTACTACTATCTTACTTTGCTCAATGAATTGTGATCACCTTTAGTGCACCAAGCTTCCCTGATTCACACTTGAATTATTGCATATACAAGGTAGCAAGACATATCCAAGAAGTGAGAGGGACATACTTGACAAGAGTGACACAAACACATACATCAAACACAAGTTATTAGACTAACCTAACCTAGTTCATTGTTTGTTGTTTTTGTGATCATGTCTAGCTCACACCATGGATCTCAACGTGGACCTCAACAAGAGGAGGATGTGGTGAATCTCCTTAGGACAATGATTGAGAACAATGAGAACAACATGATGACCATGAATGAGAACTTTAGGACCATGAAAAACTTTAGGACCATGATGGAGGACTTTGTTAGGACCATGAATGAGATCAAAGCTATAAGACCATCCCTTCCTTTAGGCACCCAAGTTGGCGTAGATGGTCCATCAACTCTCCACCAACATCTCCCACTACCTACCCAAGAAGAAGCTTACCACAAGGGAAGACCACACCCTAGCCAAGAAACCATTAGGAGACCTCCTAGGAACCAAGAACCTAACCTACTCCCCATCCATGTTCCGAGTGAAGTCTCTAAACCTAATTCACCTTCCTTGAATAGGTTTGATGATGAATTTGGTGGTTATGTGCAGAATGATAAGTACATGATAGGAGGATGGGAAAGAAATCTCAAGGCAAGAACATTCCAAGGGAGTAAGCAAAACAACTCCAACAACAATACATGGGAAGGAAAGGTGGGAAGTGCTAACCAAAACAAGCCCAAGGAAGTCATAGATCCAAGAGAGCCATACAAGGACCAATACCACCAGTTGACTAAGTCACAAGTTTCATCCTTTAGCAACCAAGGGAGTATTTCTAAACCCTCTCATACTTCTCACTCTATGAGCACTAGTACTAGTAACATAGAATGCCTTAAGTGTCAAGGTAAGGGTCACTATGAAAAGGATTGTCCTAACAAGGGAAACATGATAATCAATGCATTAGGACAACTTGATTCTGAACTTATTCATGAAATTAACAATGACCTTAACCATATTGATGAGCATGAGAATGAACTAGTGTGTAATGAAGAGCTAGAGTATGAACAAGATGCAAGCCTTAGTAGCAAGAAATCCCTTAAGGTCCAAACTAAACTTGTGGAAGATAACCTATGAGAAGACTTGGATCTTACTAGGTGTCTAGTTAAGGATAAGGTGTGTGACTTAACCATATATGGAGATAGTTGTTGCAACATAGCTAACAATGGACTAGTCCAAGAACTACAACTAGTCTCGGTTTTGCACCCTAGGCCTTATGAGCTTCATTGGATTAATGATTGTGTAGAGTTTAAACTTTAAAGTACATGGGAAATGTAAGGTAACACTTAAAATTGACCATTACATAAACACAATCTCATTTGACATTTTATCTATTCAAGAAAGTCACTTTTTGTTAGAAAAACCTTGGCAAAATGGTAAGAAAGTGATGCATGATGGTTATGCTAACAAGTACGCTTTCTTGTGCAATGATGAGCAAATTACTCTCAAGCCTATTACTCCATTTCAGATTCTTAGGACTGCAGAACATAAAAGGATCAAGGCAAAGGAGAAGTCCATTGTCGAGGACAAGAAATCAAGGCACAAGGGAAAGAACCGAGAGAATAAGTTGCAATTGCTATACTAGCCTCCAAGGTGCCAAGACACGTGCAATATTAGCTCATACATAAGTGGCCTAAAGATACAAGACTTGTGTGTATGACCAAGAAGCACACTCAAGCCTCATATGATAAATTTAGAGGCTTCCATCCACAAATGCACCAAGAAGAGTTCCAAGATGAATCAATGGAGGAGGAGGATCATGAGGAGTCATTGCACACCATAGGAGGAGGTGGACTGAGGTCAGTCCTCTCTCAAGAGGGAGGGAATGATTCAGGAGCATCCTCAAGGCAAACAAGTCAAGGACCCATCCCAAGAGCTATGACAAAGAGACTAGAAGACATGGTCAAGGAAGCCACTTTGATCTTGGAGGTAACACATGAGATGAACCCCTTTCCCTCCCATATTCTAGTATGATATAGAGAAGAAAATCTCCTACAACTTCCATTAAGACACCTACTCCATTCAAGGCCTTAATCATGGCTGCAAGTCACATGTTGTGAATCTACCCGGATAAGATCAAGTTATGAAGGCTACTTTGGGTTTGGTTTCAACACACCGAATGGAACCCATTGCTTCCACCATTATAGTATGTGGAAGAGGTGCATATCCCCAACAAATCTAATGAAGACACCAAGGCCATCCAAGATCAATATCAAGGTTGCACATGTCACTTGTGAAACTATCACACTTTTACACCTTACCCGGCTAGGTTGTAAAACTGTGCAATTCTACCCCTTTTACCTAACTATTTTAAGGAACGTTCCTAAGGGTATTTTGGACCTATTTTGTCTAGCTTGCAGCTGGTAGAATTCCTTGGTCATTGGAGGTATAAAAGCCAAAAATGACCTAACCAAAAAGGGCCTTTGATTGAATTGAAACCTAAGCGTTCTCATGGGCCAAAAACGTAGTGTAGCTTAGTGTAGATGCAGATTGAATCTTTCCCCTTGTTGCCTAGGTACCTTGTTCATGTAATATTGATTGTGTGAGATTGAATTCTTGGGAAGCTCTCGGTGTTTAGGGTTGTACAATCTCCCTTTATGTTAAGTTAAAGTTTGTTGTTGTTTCTTTCATCTTGCCATTGTGTTGAGGTTAAGTCCAAGGTGCTTGGTTTAGATTGGGTGAATCAATATCAAGCATTTGTCGTTGTTTCTTCTCATCTTGCCATTGTGTTGAGGTTAAGTCCAAGGTGCTTGGTTTAGAGTGAGTGAATCAATATCAAGCATATATCCTTTGTTGTTGTTTTCTTCTCATCTTGCCATTGTGTTGAGGTTAAGTCCAAGGTGCTTGGTTTAGAGTGAGTGAATCAACATCAAGAATCTATCCTTTCTGATTTCTCAAACCCCCATTCTATTTTTCTCTTTATTCTTCCTTGTTCTTGAACAAGTTAGAACACCATCCTAGAACACTTGTTCTAGCTTAGTGAATGGTTGTGAATCTAGGTCCGAGCCATCATAGAAAATCCCTATATCAGAGAGGATGGATAATTTAATAAGATATTTATTGTTATAATAAAATGTGTTAGTCAAAAAATATAAATAACTTGTTAGGGGTGTTTATGGTAATTAGCTTATCATGGAGTAAGGATAAATCAGAAATGTGGTGGTTGAAATTATAGTAGTGAAATATTGAGAGCAACATGTCCTAACTTGAAACACGTACTTATAATTATATTTGGCTCTTCTTTTACCCGTAAATTGAGAAGTAGAGATGAATCAATGGTGAAGAAGATGTTAGGAGCACATGAAGAAAATGTCATAAGCACTTAGCCTGCATAATCACAGTTGAAATCAATGGAACAACTTGATCAGTCATTGAATTGAAATTACAATAGTGAAATGTTGAGAGCAACATGTCTTACTTTAAACACGTACTATGTTGCAAGACCCTTGTCAAACAACACGCTCAACCACATAAGTAATGGTCTGAAATCATAGTAAACAAAATAGCATTGTTCATACAACAATGATTATAAATAGATTCAAAGATGAATGAAAAAAATTACCTGCTCTGATTGACCATCTGAAATGGATAATGAGGATTAATCCTAGTTGTATGGCATATTTAAGCCCAATATGTGTAACGTCCATCTATGGTAGATGAAAGGTTTTGTAACCTCCGTGAAGCATTTAATTGCATCTGTATTCAAAGGTTGATTTTATTGCATATCTAAGCCCAAT
>NW_027369096.1:0-45100 GCF_046119375.1 Phyllobates terribilis
GAAAAACATGTTTTTCAATGGCAAAAATCAATGAATATTGTAAATGCACAAACAGTAATATCTCCACATTGCACGGTGCAATTCTGAAATTTTTAGCTTTTTCCTGTTAATCCTAGCATGATAAAGAAGATTCAAAGAGAGTGAGATGCCAGCTCCTTTCATTCAGTCAGTAGCTTCAAACATTTCTGGTATATGAAAAACATGTTTTTCAATGGCAAAAATCAATGAATATTGTAAATGCACAAACAGTAATATCTCCACATTGCACGGTGCAATTCTGAAATTTTTAGCTTTTTCCTGTTAATCCTAGCATGATAAAGAAGATTCAAAGAGAGTGAGATGCCAGCTCCTTTCATTCAGTCAGTAGCTTCAAACATTTCTGGTATATGAAAAACGTTTTTCAATGGCAAAAATCAATGAATATTGTAAATGCACAAACAGTAATATCTCCACATTGCACGGTGCAATTCTGAAATTTTTAGCTTTTTCCTGTTAATCCTAGCATGATAAAGAAGATTCAAAGAGAGTGAGATGCCAGCTCCTTTCATTCAGTCAGTAGCTTCAAACATTTCTGGTATATGAAAAACAGGTTTTTCAATGGCAAAAATCAATGAATATTGTAAATGCACAAACAGTAATATCTCCACATTGCACGGTGCAATTCTGAAATTTTTAGCTTTTTCCTGTTAATCCTAGCATGATAAAGAAGATTCAAAGAGAGTGAGATGCCAGCTCCTTTCATTCAGTCAGTAGCTTCAAACATTTCTGGTATATGAAAAACATGTTTTTCAATGGCAAAAATCAATGAATATTGTAAATGCACAAACAGTAATATCTCCACATTGCACGGTGCAATTCTGAAATTTTTAGCTTTTTCCTGTTAATCCTAGCATGATAAAGAAGATTCAAAGAGAGTGAGATGCCAGCTCCTTTCATTCAGTCAGTAGCTTCAAACATTTCTGGTATATGAAAAACATGTTTTTCAATGGCAAAAATCAATGAATATTGTAAATGCACAAACAGTAATATCTCCACATTGCACGGTGCAATTCTGAAATTTTTTGCTTTTTCCTGCTAATCCTAGCATGATAAAGAAGATTCAAAGAGAGTGAGATGCCAGCTCCTTTCATTCAGTCAGTAGCTTCAAACATTTCTGGACGTTTTTCAATGGCAAAAATCAATGAATATTGTAAATGCACAAACAGTAATATCTCCACATTGCACGGTGCAATTCTGAAATTTTTAGCTTTTTCCTGTTAATCCTAGCATGATAAAGAAGATTCAAAGAGAGTGAGATGCCAGCTCCTTTCATTCAGTCAGTAGCTTCAAACATTTCTGGTATATGAAAAACATGTTTTTCAATGGCAAAAATCAATGAATATTGTAAATGCACAAACAGTAATATCTCCACATTGCACGGTGCAATTCTGAAATTTTTTGCTTTTTCCTGTTAATCCTAGCATGATAAAGAAGATTCAAAGAGAGTGAGATGCCAGCTCCTTTCATTCAGTCAGTAGCATCAAACATTTCTGGTATATGAAAAACGTTTTTCAATGGCAAAAATCAATGAATATTGTAAATGCACAAACAGTAATATCTCCACATTGCACGGTGCAATTCTGAAATTTTTTGCTTTTTCCTGCTAATCCTAGCATGATAAAGAAGATTCAAAGAGAGTGAGATGCCAGCTCCTTTCATTCAGTCAGTAGCTTCAAACATTTCTGGTATATGAAAAACATGTTTTTCAATGGCAAAAATCAATGAATATTGTAAATGCACAAACAGTAATATCTCCACATTGCACGGTGCAATTCTGAAATTTTTAGCTTTTTCCTGTTAATCCTAGCATGATAAAGAAGATTCAAAGAGAGTGAGATGCCAGCTCCTTTCATTCAGTCAGTAGCTTCAAACATTTCTGGTATATGAAAAACATGTTTTTCAATGGCAAAAATCAATGAATATTGTAAATGCACAAACAGTAATATCTCCACATTGCACGGTGCAATTCTGAAATTTTTAGCTTTTTCCTGTTAATCCTAGCATGATAAAGAAGATTCAAAGAGAGTGAGATGCCAGCTCCTTTCATTCAGTCAGTAGCTTCAAACATTTCTGGTATATGAAAAACATGTTTTTCAATGGCAAAAATCAATGAATATTGTAAATGCACAAACAGTAATATCTCCACATTGCACGGTGCAATTCTGAAATTTTTAGCTTTTTCCTGTTAATCCTAGCATGATAAAGAAGATTCAAAGAGAGTGAGATGCCAGCTCCTTTCATTCAGTCAGTAGCTTCAAACATTTCTGGACGTTTTTCAATGGCAAAAATCAATGAATATTGTAAATGCACAAACAGTAATATCTCCACATTGCACGGTGCAATTCTGAAATTTTTAGCTTTTTCCTGTTAATCCTAGCATGATAAAGAAGATTCAAAGAGAGTGAGATGCCAGCTCCTTTCATTCAGTCAGTAGCTTCAAACATTTCTGGTATATGAAAAACATGTTTTTCAATGGCAAAAATCAATGAATATTGTAAATGCACAAACAGTAATATCTCCACATTGCACGGTGCAATTCTGAAATTTTTAGCTTTTTCCTGTTAATCCTAGCATGATAAAGAAGATTCAAAGAGAGTGAGATGCCAGCTCCTTTCATTCAGTCAGTAGCTTCAAACATTTCTGGTATATGAAAAACATGTTTTTCAATGGCAAAAATCAATGAATATTGTAAATGCACAAACAGTAATATCTCCACATTGCACGGTGCAATTCTGAAATTTTTAGCTTTTTCCTGTTAATCCTAGCATGATAAAGAAGATTCAAAGAGAGTGAGATGCCAGCTCCTTTCATTCAGTCAGTAGCTTCAAACATTTCTGGACGTTTTTCAATGGCAAAAATCAATGAATATTGTAAATGCACAAACAGTAATATCTCCACATTGCACGGTGCAATTCTGAAATTTTTAGCTTTTTCCTGTTAATCCTAGCATGATAAAGAAGATTCAAAGAGAGTGAGATGCCAGCTCCTTTCATTCAGTCAGTAGCTTCAAACATTTCTGGACGTTTTTCAATGGCAAAAATCAATGAATATTGTAAATGCACAAACAGTAATATCTCCACATTGCACGGTGCAATTCTGAAATTTTTAGCTTTTTCCTGTTAATCCTAGCATGATAAAGAAGATTCAAAGAGAGTGAGATGCCAGCTCCTTTCATTCAGTCAGTAGCTTCAAACATTTCTGGTATATGAAAAACATGTTTTTCAATGGCAAAAATCAATGAATATTGTAAATGCACAAACAGTAATATCTCCACATTGCACGGTGCAATTCTGAAATTTTTAGCTTTTTCCTGTTAATCCTAGCATGATAAAGAAGATTCAAAGAGAGTGAGATGCCAGCTCCTTTCATTCAGTCAGTAGCTTCAAACATTTCTGGTATATGAAAAACATGTTTTTCAATGGCAAAAATCAATGAATATTGTAAATGCACAAACAGTAATATCTCCACATTGCACGGTGCAATTCTGAAATTTTTAGCTTTTTCCTGTTAATCCTAGCATGATAAAGAAGATTCAAAGAGAGTGAGATGCCAGCTCCTTTCATTCAGTCAGTAGCTTCAAACATTTCTGGACGTTTTTCAATGGCAAAAATCAATGAATATTGTAAATGCACAAACAGTAATATCTCCACATTGCACGGTGCAATTCTGAAATTTTTAGCTTTTTCCTGTTAATCCTAGCATGATAAAGAAGATTCAAAGAGAGTGAGATGCCAGCTCCTTTCATTCAGTCAGTAGCTTCAAACATTTCTGGGTATATGAAAAACAGTTTTTCAATGGCAAAAATCAATGAATATTGTAAATGCACAAACAGTAATATCTCCACATTGCACGGTGCAATTCTGAAATTTTTAGCTTTTTCCTGTTAATCCTAGCATGATAAAGAAGATTCAAAGAGAGTGAGATGCCAGCTCCTTTCATTCAGTCAGTAGCTTCAAACATTTCTGGACGTTTTTCAATGGCAAAAATCAATGAATATTGTAAATGCACAAACAGTAATATCTCCACATTGCACGGTGCAATTCTGAAATTTTTAGCTTTTTCCTGTTAATCCTAGCATGATAAAGAAGATTCAAAGAGAGTGAGATGCCAGCTCCTTTCATTCAGTCAGTAGCTTCAAACATTTCTGGTATATGAAAAACATGTTTTTCAATGGCAAAAATCAATGAATATTGTAAATGCACAAACAGTAATATCTCCACATTGCACGGTGCAATTCTGAAATTTTTAGCTTTTTCCTGTTAATCCTAGCATGATAAAGAAGATTCAAAGAGAGTGAGATGCCAGCTCCTTTCATTCAGTCAGTAGCTTCAAACATTTCTGGACGTTTTTCAATGGCAAAAATCAATGAATATTGTAAATGCACAAACAGTAATATCTCCACATTGCACGGTGCAATTCTGAAATTTTTTGCTTTTTCCTGCTAATCCTAGCATGATAAAGAAGATTCAAAGAGAGTGAGATGCCAGCTCCTTTCATTCAGTCAGTAGCTTCAAACATTTCTGGTATATGAAAAACATGTTTTTCAATGGCAAAAATCAATGAATATTGTAAATGCACAAACAGTAATATCTCCACATTGCACGGTGCAATTCTGAAATTTTTTGCTTTTTCCTGTTAATCCTAGCATGATAAAGAAGATTCAAAGAGAGTGAGATGCCAGCTCCTTTCATTCAGTCAGTAGCTTCAAACATTTCTGGTATATGAAAAACATGTTTTTCAATGGCAAAAATCAATGAATATTGTAAATGCACAAACAGTAATATCTCCACATTGCACGGTGCAATTCTGAAATTTTTAGCTTTTTCCTGTTAATCCTAGCATGATAAAGAAGATTCAAAGAGAGTGAGATGCCAGCTCCTTTCATTCAGTCAGTAGCTTCAAACATTTCTGGTATATGAAAAACATGTTTTTCAATGGCAAAAATCAATGAATATTGTAAATGCACAAACAGTAATATCTCCACATTGCACGGTGCAATTCTGAAATTTTTTGCTTTTTCCTGTTAATCCTAGCATGATAAAGAAGATTCAAAGAGAGTGAGATGCCAGCTCCTTTCATTCAGTCAGTAGCTTCAAACATTTCTGGTATATGAAAAACATGTTTTCAATGGCAAAAATCAATGAATATTGTAAATGCACAAACAGTAATATCTCCACATTGCACGGTGCAATTCTGAAATTTTTTGCTTTTTCCTGTTAATCCTAGCATGATAAAGAAGATTCAAAGAGAGTGAGATGCCAGCTCCTTTCATTCAGTCAGTAGCTTCAAACATTTCTGGTATATGAAAAACATGTTTTTCAATGGCAAAAATCAATGAATATTGTAAATGCACAAACAGTAATATCTCCACATTGCACGGTGCAATTCTGAAATTTTTAGCTTTTTCCTGTTAATCCTAGCATGATAAAGAAGATTCAAAGAGAGTGAGATGCCAGCTCCTTTCATTCAGTCAGTAGCTTCAAACATTTCTGGACGTTTTTCAATGGCAAAAATCAATGAATATTGTAAATGCACAAACAGTAATATCTCCACATTGCACGGTGCAATTCTGAAATTTTTTGCTTTTTCCTGTTAATCCTAGCATGATAAAGAAGATTCAAAGAGAGTGAGATGCCAGCTCCTTTCATTCAGTCAGTAGCTTCAAACATTTCTGGTATATGAAAAACATGTTTTTCAATGGCAAAAATCAATGAATATTGTAAATGCACAAACAGTAATATCTCCACATTGCACGGTGCAATTCTGAAATTTTTAGCTTTTTCCTGTTAATCCTAGCATGATAAAGAAGATTCAAAGAGAGTGAGATGCCAGCTCCTTTCATTCAGTCAGTAGCTTCAAACATTTCTGGTATATGAAAAACGTTTTTCAATGGCAAAAATCAATGAATATTGTAAATGCACAAACAGTAATATCTCCACATTGCACGGTGCAATTCTGAAATTTTTAGCTTCTTCCTGTTAATCCTAGCATGATAAAGAAGATTCAAAGAGAGTGAGATGCCAGCTCCTTTCATTCAGTCAGTAGCTTCAAACATTTCTGGACGTTTTTCAATGGCAAAAATCAATGAATATTGTAAATGCACAAACAGTAATATCTCCACATTGCACGGTGCAATTCTGAAATTTTTAGCTTTTTCCTGCTAATCCTAGCATGATAAAGAAGATTCAAAGAGAGTGAGATGCCAGCTCCTTTCATTCAGTCAGTAGCTTCAAACATTTCTGGACGTTTTTCAATGGCAAAAATCAATGAATATTGTAAATGCACAAACAGTAATATCTCCACATTGCACGGTGCAATTCTGAAATTTTTAGCTTTTTCCTGTTAATCCTAGCATGATAAAGAAGATTCAAAGAGAGTGAGATGCCAGCTCCTTTCATTCAGTCAGTAGCTTCAAACATTTCTGGACGTTTTTCAATGGCAAAAATCAATGAATATTGTAAATGCACAAACAGTAATATCTCCACATTGCACGGTGCAATTCTGAAATTTTTAGCTTTTTCCTGTTAATCCTAGCATGATAAAGAAGATTCAAAGAGAGTGAGATGCCAGCTCCTTTCATTCAGTCAGTAGCTTCAAACATTTCTGGACGTTTTTCAATGGCAAAAATCAATGAATATTGTAAATGCACAAACAGTAATATCTCCACATTGCACGGTGCAATTCTGAAATTTTTTGCTTTTTCCTGTTAATCCTAGCATGATAAAGAAGATTCAAAGAGAGTGAGATGCCAGCTCCTTTCATTCAGTCAGTAGCTTCAAACATTTCTGGTATATGAAAAACATGTTTTTCAATGGCAAAAATCAATGAATATTGTAAATGCACAAACAGTAATATCTCCACATTGCACGGTGCAATTCTGAAATTTTTAGCTTTTTCCTGTTAATCCTAGCATGATAAAGAAGATTCAAAGAGAGTGAGATGCCAGCTCCTTTCATTCAGTCAGTAGCTTCAAACATTTCTGGTATATGAAAAACATGTTTTTCAATGGCAAAAATCAATGAATATTGTAAATGCACAAACAGTAATATCTCCACATTGCACGGTGCAATTCTGAAATTTTTAGCTTTTTCCTGTTAATCCTAGCATGATAAAGAAGATTCAAAGAGAGTGAGATGCCAGCTCCTTTCATTCAGTCAGTAGCTTCAAACATTTCTGGTATATGAAAAACATGTTTTTCAATGGCAAAAATCAATGAATATTGTAAATGCACAAACAGTAATATCTCCACATTGCACGGTGCAATTCTGAAATTTTTAGCTTTTTCCTGCTAATCCTAGCATGATAAAGAAGATTCAAAGAGAGTGAGATGCCAGCTCCTTTCATTCAGTCAGTAGCTTCAAACATTTCTGGTATATGAAAAACATGTTTTTCAATGGCAAAAATCAATGAATATTGTAAATGCACAAACAGTAATATCTCCACATTGCACGGTGCAATTCTGAAATTTTTAGCTTTTTCCTGTTAATCCTAGCATGATAAAGAAGATTCAAAGAGAGTGAGATGCCAGCTCCTTTCATTCAGTCAGTAGCTTCAAACATTTCTGGTATATGAACGTTTTTCAATGGCAAAAATCAATGAATATTGTAAATGCACAAACAGTAATATCTCCACATTGCACGGTGCAATTCTGAAATTTTTAGCTTTTTCCTGCTAATCCTAGCATGATAAAGAAGATTCAAAGAGAGTGAGATGCCAGCTCCTTTCATTCAGTCAGTAGCTTCAAACATTTCTGGACGTTTTTCAATGGCAAAAATCAATGAATATTGTAAATGCACAAACAGTAATATCTCCACATTGCACGGTGCAATTCTGAAATTTTTAGCTTTTTCCTGTTAATCCTAGCATGATAAAGAAGATTCAAAGAGAGTGAGATGCCAGCTCCTTTCATTCAGTCAGTAGCTTCAAACATTTCTGGTATATGAAAAACATGTTTTTCAATGGCAAAAATCAATGAATATTGTAAATGCACAAACAGTAATATCTCCACATTGCACGGTGCAATTCTGAAATTTTTAGCTTTTTCCTGTTAATCCTAGCATGATAAAGAAGATTCAAAGAGAGTGAGATGCCAGCTCCTTTCATTCAGTCAGTAGCTTCAAACATTTCTGGACGTTTTTCAATGGCAAAAATCAATGAATATTGTAAATGCACAAACAGTAATATCTCCACATTGCACGGTGCAATTCTGAAATTTTTAGCTTTTTCCTGTTAATCCTAGCATGATAAAGAAGATTCAAAGAGAGTGAGATGCCAGCTCCTTTCATTCAGTCAGTAGCTTCAAACATTTCTGGACGTTTTTCAATGGCAAAAATCAATGAATATTGTAAATGCACAAACAGTAATATCTCCACATTGCACGGTGCAATTCTGAAATTTTTAGCTTTTTCCTGTTAATCCTAGCATGATAAAGAAGATTCAAAGAGAGTGAGATGCCAGCTCCTTTCATTCAGTCAGTAGCTTCAAACATTTCTGGTATATGAAAAACATGTTTTTCAATGGCAAAAATCAATGAATATTGTAAATGCACAAACAGTAATATCTCCACATTGCACGGTGCAATTCTGAAATTTTTAGCTTTTTCCTGTTAATCCTAGCATGATAAAGAAGATTCAAAGAGAGTGAGATGCCAGCTCCTTTCATTCAGTCAGTAGCTTCAAACATTTCTGGTATATGAAAAACATGTTTTTCAATGGCAAAAATCAATGAATATTGTAAATGCACAAACCGTAATATCTCCACATTGCACGGTGCAATTCTGAAATTTTTTGCTTTTTCCTGCTAATCCTAGCATGATAAAGAAGATTCAAAGAGAGTGAGATGCCAGCTCCTTTCATTCAGTCAGTAGCTTCAAACATTTCTGGACGTTTTTCAATGGCAAAAATCAATGAATATTGTAAATGCACAAACAGTAATATCTCCACATTGCACGGTGCAATTCTGAAATTTTTAGCTTTTTCCTGTTAATCCTAGCATGATAAAGAAGATTCAAAGAGAGTGAGATGCCAGCTCCTTTCATTCAGTCAGTAGCTTCAAACATTTCTGGTATATGAAAAACATGTTTTTCAATGGCAAAAATCAATGAATATTGTAAATGCACAAACAGTAATATCTCCACATTGCACGGTGCAATTCTGAAATTTTTAGCTTTTTCCTGTTAATCCTAGCATGATAAAGAAGATTCAAAGAGAGTGAGATGCCAGCTCCTTTCATTCAGTCAGTAGCTTCAAACATTTCTGGTATATGAAAAACATGTTTTTCAATGGCAAAAATCAATGAATATTGTAAATGCACAAACAGTAATATCTCCACATTGCACGGTGCAATTCTGAAATTTTTTGCTTTTTCCTGCTAATCCTAGCATGATAAAGAAGATTCAAAGAGAGTGAGATGCCAGCTCCTTTCATTCAGTCAGTAGCTTCAAACATTTCTGGACGTTTTTCAATGGCAAAAATCAATGAATATTGTAAATGCACAAACAGTAATATCTCCACATTGCACGGTGCAATTCTGAAATTTTTAGCTTTTTCCTGTTAATCCTAGCATGATAAAGAAGATTCAAAGAGAGTGAGATGCCAGCTCCTTTCATTCAGTCAGTAGCTTCAAACATTTCTGGACGTTTTTCAATGGCAAAAATCAATGAATATTGTAAATGCACAAACAGTAATATCTCCACATTGCACGGTGCAATTCTGAAATTTTTAGCTTTTTCCTGTTAATCCTAGCATGATAAAGAAGATTCAAAGAGAGTGAGATGCCAGCTCCTTTCATTCAGTCAGTAGCTTCAAACATTTCTGGACGTTTTTCAATGGCAAAAATCAATGAATATTGTAAATGCACAAACAGTAATATCTCCACATTGCACGGTGCAATTCTGAAATTTTTTGCTTTTTCCTGTTAATCCTAGCATGATAAAGAAGATTCAAAGAGAGTGAGATGCCAGCTCCTTTCATTCAGTCAGTAGCTTCAAACATTTCTGGACGTTTTTCAATGGCAAAAATCAATGAATATTGTAAATGCACAAACAGTAATATCTCCACATTGCACGGTGCAATTCTGAAATTTTTAGCTTTTTCCTGTTAATCCTAGCATGATAAAGAAGATTCAAAGAGAGTGAGATGCCAGCTCCTTTCATTCAGTCAGTAGCTTCAAACATTTCTGGTATATGAAAAACATGTTTTTCAATGGCAAAAATCAATGAATATTGTAAATGCACAAACAGTAATATCTCCACATTGCACGGTGCAATTCTGAAATTTTTAGCTTTTTCCTGTTAATCCTAGCATGATAAAGAAGATTCAAAGAGAGTGAGATGCCAGCTCCTTTCATTCAGTCAGTAGCTTCAAACATTTCTGGACGTTTTTCAATGGCAAAAATCAATGAATATTGTAAATGCACAAACAGTAATATCTCCACATTGCACGGTGCAATTCTGAAATTTTTAGCTTTTTCCTGTTAATCCTAGCATGATAAAGAAGATTCAAAGAGAGTGAGATGCCAGCTCCTTTCATTCAGTCAGTAGCTTCAAACATTTCTGGTATATGAAAAACATGTTTTTCAATGGCAAAAATCAATGAATATTGTAAATGCACAAACAGTAATATCTCCACATTGCACGGTGCAATTCTGAAATTTTTAGCTTTTTCCTGTTAATCCTAGCATGATAAAGAAGATTCAAAGAGAGTGAGATGCCAGCTCCTTTCATTCAGTCAGTAGCTTCAAACATTTCTGGACGTTTTTCAATGGCAAAAATCAATGAATATTGTAAATGCACAAACAGTAATATCTCCACATTGCACGGTGCAATTCTGAAATTTTTAGCTTTTTCCTGTTAATCCTAGCATGATAAAGAAGATTCAAAGAGAGTGAGATGCCAGCTCCTTTCATTCAGTCAGTAGCTTCAAACATTTCTGGTATATGAAAAACATGTTTTTCAATGGCAAAAATCAATGAATATTGTAAATGCACAAACAGTAATATCTCCACATTGCACGGTGCAATTCTGAAATTTTTAGCTTTTTCCTGTTAATCCTAGCATGATAAAGAAGATTCAAAGAGAGTGAGATGCCAGCTCCTTTCATTCAGTCAGTAGCTTCAAACATTTCTGGACGTTTTTCAATGGCAAAAATCAATGAATATTGTAAATGCACAAACAGTAATATCTCCACATTGCACGGTGCAATTCTGAAATTTTTAGCTTTTTCCTGTTAATCCTAGCATGATAAAGAAGATTCAAAGAGAGTGAGATGCCAGCTCCTTTCATTCAGTCAGTAGCTTCAAACATTTCTGGTATATGAAAAACATGTTTTTCAATGGCAAAAATCAATGAATATTGTAAATGCACAAACAGTAATATCTCCACATTGCACGGTGCAATTCTGAAATTTTTAGCTTTTTCCTGTTAATCCTAGCATGATAAAGAAGATTCAAAGAGAGTGAGATGCCAGCTCCTTTCATTCAGTCAGTAGCTTCAAACATTTCTGGACGTTTTTCAATGGCAAAAATCAATGAATATTGTAAATGCACAAACAGTAATATCTCCACATTGCACGGTGCAATTCTGAAATTTTTAGCTTTTTCCTGTTAATCCTAGCATGATAAAGAAGATTCAAAGAGAGTGAGATGCCAGCTCCTTTCATTCAGTCAGTAGCTTCAAACATTTCTGGTATATGAAAAACATGTTTTTCAATGGCAAAAATCAATGAATATTGTAAATGCACAAACAGTAATATCTCCACATTGCACGGTGCAATTCTGAAATTTTTAGCTTTTTCCTGTTAATCCTAGCATGATAAAGAAGATTCAAAGAGAGTGAGATGCCAGCTCCTTTCATTCAGTCAGTAGCTTCAAACATTTCTGGTATATGAAAAACATGTTTTTCAATGGCAAAAATCAATAATGCACAAACAGTAATATCTCCACATTGCACGGTGCAATTCTGAAATTTTTTGCTTTTTCCCTGCTAATCCTAGCATGATAAAGAAGATTCAAAGAGAGTGAGATGCCAGCTCCTTTCATTCAGTCAGTAGCTTCAAACATTCTGGACGTTTTTCAATGGCAAAAATCAATGAATATTGTAAATGCACAAACAGTAATATCTCCACATTGCACGGTGCAATTCTGAAATTTTTTGCTTTTTCCTGCTAATCCTAGCATGATAAAGAAGATTCAAAGAGAGTGAGATGCCAGCTCCTTTCATTCAGTCAGTAGCTTCAAACATTTCTGGTATATGAAAAACATGTTTTTCAATGGCAAAAATCAATGAATATTGTAAATGCACAAACAGTAATATCTCCACATTGCACGGTGCAATTCTGAAATTTTTTGCTTTTTCCTGTTAATCCTAGCATGATAAAGAAGATTCAAAGAGAGTGAGATGCCAGCTCCTTTCATTCAGTCAGTAGCTTCAAACATTTCTGGTACGTTTTTCAATGGCAAAAATCAATGAATATTGTAAATGCACAAACAGTAATATCTCCACATTGCACGGTGCAATTCTGAAATTTTTAGCTTTTTCCTGTTAATCCTAGCATGATAAAGAAGATTCAAAGAGAGTGAGATGCCAGCTCCTTTCATTCAGTCAGTAGCTTCAAACATTTCTGGTATATGAAAAACATGTTTTTCAATGGCAAAAATCAATGAATATTGTAAATGCACAAACAGTAATATCTCCACATTGCACGGTGCAATTCTGAAATTTTTAGCTTTTTCCTGTTAATCCTAGCATGATAAAGAAGATTCAAAGAGAGTGAGATGCCAGCTCCTTTCATTCAGTCAGTAGCTTCAAACATTTCTGGTATATGAAAAACATGTTTTTCAATGGCAAAAATCAATGAATATTGTAAATGCACAAACAGTAATATCTCCACATTGCACGGTGCAATTCTGAAATTTTTAGCTTTTTCCTGTTAATCCTAGCATGATAAAGAAGATTCAAAGAGAGTGAGATGCCAGCTCCTTTCATTCAGTCAGTAGCTTCAAACATTTCTGGTATATGAAAAACGTTTTTCAATGGCAAAAATCAATGAATATTGTAAATGCACAAACAGTAATATCTCCACATTGCACGGTGCAATTCTGAAATTTTTAGCTTTTTCCTGTTAATCCTAGCATGATAAAGAAGATTCAAAGAGAGTGAGATGCCAGCTCCTTTCATTCAGTCAGTAGCTTCAAACATTTCTGGACGTTTTTCAATGGCAAAAATCAATGAATATTGTAAATGCACAAACAGTAATATCTCCACATTGCACGGTGCAATTCTGAAATTTTTAGCTTTTTCCTGTTAATCCTAGCATGATAAAGAAGATTCAAAGAGAGTGAGATGCCAGCTCCTTTCATTCAGTCAGTAGCTTCAAACATTTCTGGTATATGAAAAACATGTTTTTCAATGGCAAAAATCAATGAATATTGTAAATGCACAAACAGTAATATCTCCACATTGCACGGTGCAATTCTGAAATTTTTAGCTTTTTCCTGTTAATCCTAGCATGATAAAGAAGATTCAAAGAGAGTGAGATGCCAGCTCCTTTCATTCAGTCAGTAGCTTCAAACATTTCTGGTATATGAAAAACATGTTTTTCAATGGCAAAAATCAATGAATATTGTAAATGCACAAACAGTAATATCTCCACATTGCACGGTGCAATTCTGAAATTTTTAGCTTTTTCCTGTTAATCCTAGCATGATAAAGAAGATTCAAAGAGAGTGAGATGCCAGCTCCTTTCATTCAGTCAGTAGCTTCAAACATTTCTGGACGTTTTTCAATGGCAAAAATCAATGAATATTGTAAATGCACAAACAGTAATATCTCCACATTGCACGGTGCAATTCTGAAATTTTTTGCTTTTTACTGCTAATCCTAGCATGATAAAGAAGATTCAAAGAGAGTGAGATGCCAGCTCCTTTCATTCAGTCAGTAGCTTCAAACATTTCTGGACGTTTTTCAATGGCAAAAATCAATGAATATTGTAAATGCACAAACAGTAATATCTCCACATTGCACGGTGCAATTCTGAAATTTTTAGCTTTTTCCTGTTAATCCTAGCATGATAAAGAAGATTCAAAGAGAGTGAGATGCCAGCTCCTTTCATTCAGTCAGTAGCTTCAAACATTTCTGGACGTTTTTCAATGGCAAAAATCAATGAATATTGTAAATGCACAAACAGTAATATCTCCACATTGCACGGTGCAATTCTGAAATTTTTAGCTTTTTCCTGTTAATCCTAGCATGATAAAGAAGATTCAAAGAGAGTGAGATGCCAGCTCCTTTCATTCAGTCAGTAGCTTCAAACATTTCTGGTATATGAAAAACATGTTTTTCAATGGCAAAAATCAATGAATATTGTAAATGCACAAACAGTAATATCTCCACATTGCACGGTGCAATTCTGAAATTTTTAGCTTTTTCCTGTTAATCCTAGCATGATAAAGAAGATTCAAAGAGAGTGAGATGCCAGCTCCTTTCATTCAGTCAGTAGCTTCAAACATTTCTGGACGTTTTTCAATGGCAAAAATCAATGAATATTGTAAATGCACAAACAGTAATATCTCCACATTGCACGGTGCAATTCTGAAATTTTTAGCTTTTTCCTGTTAATCCTAGCATGATAAAGAAGATTCAAAGAGAGTGAGATGCCAGCTCCTTTCATTCAGTCAGTAGCTTCAAACATTTCTGGACGTTTTTCAATGGCAAAAATCAATGAATATTGTAAATGCACAAACAGTAATATCTCCACATTGCACGGTGCAATTCTGAAATTTTTAGCTTTTTCCTGTTAATCCTAGCATGATAAAGAAGATTCAAAGAGAGTGAGATGCCAGCTCCTTTCATTCAGTCAGTAGCTTCAAACATTTCTGGACGTTTTTCAATGGCAAAAATCAATGAATATTGTAAATGCACAAACAGTAATATCTCCACATTGCACGGTGCAATTCTGAAATTTTTAGCTTTTTCCTGTTAATCCTAGCATGATAAAGAAGATTCAAAGAGAGTGAGATGCCAGCTCCTTTCATTCAGTCAGTAGCTTCAAACATTTCTGGTATATGAAAAACATGTTTTTCAATGGCAAAAATCAATGAATATTGTAAATGCACAAACAGTAATATCTCCACATTGCACGGTGCAATTCTGAAATTTTTAGCTTTTTCCTGTTAATCCTAGCATGATAAAGAAGATTCAAAGAGAGTGAGATGCCAGCTCCTTTCATTCAGTCAGTAGCTTCAAACATTTCTGGACGTTTTTCAATGGCAAAAATCAATGAATATTGTAAATGCACAAACAGTAATATCTCCACATTGCACGGTGCAATTCTGAAATTTTTAGCTTTTTCCTGTTAATCCTAGCATGATAAAGAAGATTCAAAGAGAGTGAGATGCCAGCTCCTTTCATTCAGTCAGTAGCTTCAAACATTTCTGGTATATGAAAAACATGTTTTTCAATGGCAAAAATCAATGAATATTGTAAATGCACAAACAGTAATATCTCCACATTGCACGGTGCAATTCTGAAATTTTTAGCTTTTTCCTGTTAATCCTAGCATGATAAAGAAGATTCAAAGAGAGTGAGATGCCAGCTCCTTTCATTCAGTCAGTAGCTTCAAACATTTCTGGACGTTTTTCAATGGCAAAAATCAATGAATATTGTAAATGCACAAACAGTAATATCTCCACATTGCACGGTGCAATTCTGAAATTTTTAGCTTTTTCCTGTTAATCCTAGCATGATAAAGAAGATTCAAAGAGAGTGAGATGCCAGCTCCTTTCATTCAGTCAGTAGCTTCAAACATTTCTGGTATATGAAAAACATGTTTTTCAATGGCAAAAATCAATGAATATTGTAAATGCACAAACAGTAATATCTCCACATTGCACGGTGCAATTCTGAAATTTTTAGCTTTTTCCTGTTAATCCTAGCATGATAAAGAAGATTCAAAGAGAGTGAGATGCCAGCTCCTTTCATTCAGTCAGTAGCTTCAAACATTTCTGGACGTTTTTCAATGGCAAAAATCAATGAATATTGTAAATGCACAAACAGTAATATCTCCACATTGCACGGTGCAATTCTGAAATTTTTAGCTTTTTCCTGTTAATCCTAGCATGATAAAGAAGATTCAAAGAGAGTGAGATGCCAGCTCCTTTCATTCAGTCAGTAGCTTCAAACATTTCTGGTATATGAAAAACATGTTTTTCAATGGCAAAAATCAATGAATATTGTAAATGCACAAACAGTAATATCTCCACATTGCACGGTGCAATTCTGAAATTTTTAGCTTTTTCCTGTTAATCCTAGCATGATAAAGAAGATTCAAAGAGAGTGAGATGCCAGCTCCTTTCATTCAGTCAGTAGCTTCAAACATTTCTGGTATATGAAAAACATGTTTTTCAATGGCAAAAATCAATGAATATTGTAAATGCACAAACAGTAATATCTCCACATTGCACGGTGCAATTCTGAAATTTTTTGCTTTTTCCTGCTAATCCTAGCATGATAAAGAAGATTCAAAGAGAGTGAGATGCCAGCTCCTTTCATTCAGTCAGTAGCTTCAAACATTTCTGGACGTTTTTCAATGGCAAAAATCAATGAATATTGTAAATGCACAAACAGTAATATCTCCACATTGCACGGTGCAATTCTGAAATTTTTTGCTTTTTCCTGCTAATCCTAGCATGATAAAGAAGATTCAAAGAGAGTGAGATGCCAGCTCCTTTCATTCAGTCAGTAGCTTCAAACATTTCTGGTATATGAAAAACATGTTTTTCAATGGCAAAAATCAATGAATATTGTAAATGCACAAACAGTAATATCTCCACATTGCACGGTGCAATTCTGAAATTTTTTGCTTTTTCCTGTTAATCCTAGCATGATAAAGAAGATTCAAAGAGAGTGAGATGCCAGCTCCTTTCATTCAGTCAGTAGCTTCAAACATTTCTGGACGTTTTTCAATGGCAAAAATCAATGAATATTGTAAATGCACAAACAGTAATATCTCCACATTGCACGGTGCAATTCTGAAATTTTTAGCTTTTTCCTGTTAATCCTAGCATGATAAAGAAGATTCAAAGAGAGTGAGATGCCAGCTCCTTTCATTCAGTCAGTAGCTTCAAACATTTCTGGTATATGAAAAACATGTTTTTCAATGGCAAAAATCAATGAATATTGTAAATGCACAAACAGTAATATCTCCACATTGCACGGTGCAATTCTGAAATTTTTAGCTTTTTCCTGTTAATCCTAGCATGATAAAGAAGATTCAAAGAGAGTGAGATGCCAGCTCCTTTCATTCAGTCAGTAGCTTCAAACATTTCTGGTATATGAAAAACATGTTTTTCAATGGCAAAAATCAATGAATATTGTAAATGCACAAACAGTAATATCTCCACATTGCACGGTGCAATTCTGAAATTTTTAGCTTTTTCCTGTTAATCCTAGCATGATAAAGAAGATTCAAAGAGAGTGAGATGCCAGCTCCTTTCATTCAGTCAGTAGCTTCAAACATTTCTGGACGTTTTTCAATGGCAAAAATCAATGAATATTGTAAATGCACAAACAGTAATATCTCCACATTGCACGGTGCAATTCTGAAATTTTTAGCTTTTTCCTGTTAATCCTAGCATGATAAAGAAGATTCAAAGAGAGTGAGATGCCAGCTCCTTTCATTCAGTCAGTAGCTTCAAACATTTCTGGACGTTTTTCAATGGCAAAAATCAATGAATATTGTAAATGCACAAACAGTAATATCTCCACATTGCACGGTGCAATTCTGAAATTTTTAGCTTTTTCCTGTTAATCCTAGCATGATAAAGAAGATTCAAAGAGAGTGAGATGCCAGCTCCTTTCATTCAGTCAGTAGCTTCAAACATTTCTGGTATATGAAAAACATGTTTTTCAATGGCAAAAATCAATGAATATTGTAAATGCACAAACAGTAATATCTCCACATTGCACGGTGCAATTCTGAAATTTTTAGCTTTTTCCTGTTAATCCTAGCATGATAAAGAAGATTCAAAGAGAGTGAGATGCCAGCTCCTTTCATTCAGTCAGTAGCTTCAAACATTTCTGGTATATGAAAAACATGTTTTTCAATGGCAAAAATCAATGAATATTGTAAATGCACAAACAGTAATATCTCCACATTGCACGGTGCAATTCTGAAATTTTTAGCTTTTTCCTGTTAATCCTAGCATGATAAAGAAGATTCAAAGAGAGTGAGATGCCAGCTCCTTTCATTCAGTCAGTAGCTTCAAACATTTCTGGACGTTTTTCAATGGCAAAAATCAATGAATATTGTAAATGCACAAACAGTAATATCTCCACATTGCACGGTGCAATTCTGAAATTTTTTGCTTTTTACTGCTAATCCTAGCATGATAAAGAAGATTCAAAGAGAGTGAGATGCCAGCTCCTTTCATTCAGTCAGTAGCTTCAAACATTTCTGGACGTTTTTCAATGGCAAAAATCAATGAATATTGTAAATGCACAAACAGTAATATCTCCACATTGCACGGTGCAATTCTGAAATTTTTAGCTTTTTCCTGTTAATCCTAGCATGATAAAGAAGATTCAAAGAGAGTGAGATGCCAGCTCCTTTCATTCAGTCAGTAGCTTCAAACATTTCTGGACGTTTTTCAATGGCAAAAATCAATGAATATTGTAAATGCACAAACAGTAATATCTCCACATTGCACGGTGCAATTCTGAAATTTTTAGCTTTTTCCTGTTAATCCTAGCATGATAAAGAAGATTCAAAGAGAGTGAGATGCCAGCTCCTTTCATTCAGTCAGTAGCTTCAAACATTTCTGGTATATGAAAAACATGTTTTTCAATGGCAAAAATCAATGAATATTGTAAATGCACAAACAGTAATATCTCCACATTGCACGGTGCAATTCTGAAATTTTTAGCTTTTTCCTGTTAATCCTAGCATGATAAAGAAGATTCAAAGAGAGTGAGATGCCAGCTCCTTTCATTCAGTCAGTAGCTTCAAACATTTCTGGACGTTTTTCAATGGCAAAAATCAATGAATATTGTAAATGCACAAACAGTAATATCTCCACATTGCACGGTGCAATTCTGAAATTTTTAGCTTTTTCCTGTTAATCCTAGCATGATAAAGAAGATTCAAAGAGAGTGAGATGCCAGCTCCTTTCATTCAGTCAGTAGCTTCAAACATTTCTGGACGTTTTTCAATGGCAAAAATCAATGAATATTGTAAATGCACAAACAGTAATATCTCCACATTGCACGGTGCAATTCTGAAATTTTTAGCTTTTTCCTGTTAATCCTAGCATGATAAAGAAGATTCAAAGAGAGTGAGATGCCAGCTCCTTTCATTCAGTCAGTAGCTTCAAACATTTCTGGACGTTTTTCAATGGCAAAAATCAATGAATATTGTAAATGCACAAACAGTAATATCTCCACATTGCACGGTGCAATTCTGAAATTTTTAGCTTTTTCCTGTTAATCCTAGCATGATAAAGAAGATTCAAAGAGAGTGAGATGCCAGCTCCTTTCATTCAGTCAGTAGCTTCAAACATTTCTGGTATATGAAAAACATGTTTTTCAATGGCAAAAATCAATGAATATTGTAAATGCACAAACAGTAATATCTCCACATTGCACGGTGCAATTCTGAAATTTTTAGCTTTTTCCTGTTAATCCTAGCATGATAAAGAAGATTCAAAGAGAGTGAGATGCCAGCTCCTTTCATTCAGTCAGTAGCTTCAAACATTTCTGGTATATGAAAAACATGTTTTTCAATGGCAAAAATCAATGAATATTGTAAATGCACAAACAGTAATATCTCCACATTGCACGGTGCAATTCTGAAATTTTTTGCTTTTTCCTGCTAATCCTAGCATGATAAAGAAGATTCAAAGAGAGTGAGATGCCAGCTCCTTTCATTCAGTCAGTAGCTTCAAACATTTCTGGTATATGAAAAACATGTTTTTCAATGGCAAAAATCAATGAATATTGTAAATGCACAAACAGTAATATCTCCACATTGCACGGTGCAATTCTGAAATTTTTAGCTTTTTCCTGTTAATCCTAGCATGATAAAGAAGATTCAAAGAGAGTGAGATGCCAGCTCCTTTCATTCAGTCAGTAGCTTCAAACATTTCTGGTATATGAAAAACATGTTTTTCAATGGCAAAAATCAATGAATATTGTAAATGCACAAACAGTAATATCTCCACATTGCACGGTGCAATTCTGAAATTTTTAGCTTTTTCCTGTTAATCCTAGCATGATAAAGAAGATTCAAAGAGAGTGAGATGCCAGCTCCTTTCATTCAGTCAGTAGCTTCAAACATTTCTGGTATATGAAAAACATGTTTTTCAATGGCAAAAATCAATGAATATTGTAAATGCACAAACAGTAATATCTCCACATTGCACGGTGCAATTCTGAAATTTTTAGCTTTTTCCTGTTAATCCTAGCATGATAAAGAAGATTCAAAGAGAGTGAGATGCCAGCTCCTTTCATTCAGTCAGTAGCTTCAAACATTTCTGGTATATGAAAAACATGTTTTTCAATGGCAAAAATCAATGAATATTGTAAATGCACAAACAGTAATATCTCCACATTGCACGGTGCAATTCTGAAATTTTTTGCTTTTTCCTGCTAATCCTAGCATGATAAAGAAGATTCAAAGAGAGTGAGATGCAAGCTCCTTTCATTCAGTCAGTAGCTTCAAACATTTCTGGACGTTTTTCAATGGCAAAAATCAATGAATATTGTAAATGCACAAACAGTAATATCTCCACATTGCACGGTGCAATTCTGAAATTTTTAGCTTTTTCCTGTTAATCCTAGCATGATAAAGAAGATTCAAAGAGAGTGAGATGCCAGCTCCTTTCATTCAGTCAGTAGCTTCAAACATTTCTGGTATATGAAAAACATGTTTTTCAATGGCAAAAATCAATGAATATTGTAAATGCACAAACAGTAATATCTCCACATTGCACGGTGCAATTCTGAAATTTTTAGCTTTTTCCTGTTAATCCTAGCATGATAAAGAAGATTCAAAGAGAGTGAGATGCCAGCTCCTTTCATTCAGTCAGTAGCTTCAAACATTTCTGGTATATGAAAAACATGTTTTTCAATGGCAAAAATCAATGAATATTGTAAATGCACAAACAGTAATATCTCCACATTGCACGGTGCAATTCTGAAATTTTTAGCTTTTTCCTGTTAATCCTAGCATGATAAAGAAGATTCAAAGAGAGTGAGATGCCAGCTCCTTTCATTCAGTCAGTAGCTTCAAACATTTCTGGTATATGAAAAACATGTTTTTCAATGGCAAAAATCAATGAATATTGTAAATGCACAAACAGTAATATCTCCACATTGCACGGTGCAATTCTGAAATTTTTTGCTTTTTCCTGCTAATCCTAGCATGATAAAGAAGATTCAAAGAGAGTGAGATGCCAGCTCCTTTCATTCAGTCAGTAGCTTCAAACATTTCTGGACGTTTTTCAATGGCAAAAATCAATGAATATTGTAAATGCACAAACAGTAATATCTCCACATTGCACGGTGCAATTCTGAAATTTTTAGCTTTTTCCTGTTAATCCTAGCATGATAAAGAAGATTCAAAGAGAGTGAGATGCCAGCTCCTTTCATTCAGTCAGTAGCTTCAAACATTTCTGGTATATGAAAAACATGTTTTTCAATGGCAAAAATCAATGAATATTGTAAATGCACAAACAGTAATATCTCCACATTGCACGGTGCAATTCTGAAATTTTTAGCTTTTTCCTGTTAATCCTAGCATGATAAAGAAGATTCAAAGAGAGTGAGATGCCAGCTCCTTTCATTCAGTCAGTAGCTTCAAACATTTCTGGTATATGAAAAACATGTTTTTCAATGGCAAAAATCAATGAATATTGTAAATGCACAAACAGTAATATCTCCACATTGCACGGTGCAATTCTGAAATTTTTTGCTTTTTCCTGCTAATCCTAGCATGATAAAGAAGATTCAAAGAGAGTGAGATGCCAGCTCCTTTCATTCAGTCAGTAGCTTCAAACATTTCTGGTATATGAAAAACATGTTTTTCAATGGCAAAAATCAATGAATATTGTAAATGCACAAACAGTAATATCTCCACATTGCACGGTGCAATTCTGAAATTTTTAGCTTTTTCCTGTTAATCCTAGCATGATAAAGAAGATTCAAAGAGAGTGAGATGCCAGCTCCTTTCATTCAGTCAGTAGCTTCAAACATTTCTGGTATATGAAAAACATGTTTTTCAATGGCAAAAATCAATGAATATTGTAAATGCACAAACAGTAATATCTCCACATTGCACGGTGCAATTCTGAAATTTTTAGCTTTTTCCTGTTAATCCTAGCATGATAAAGAAGATTCAAAGAGAGTGAGATGCCAGCTCCTTTCATTCAGTCAGTAGCTTCAAACATTTCTGGTATATGAAAAACATGTTTTTCAATGGCAAAAATCAATGAATATTGTAAATGCACAAACAGTAATATCTCCACATTGCACGGTGCAATTCTGAAATTTTTAGCTTTTTCCTGTTAATCCTAGCATGATAAAGAAGATTCAAAGAGAGTGAGATGCCAGCTCCTTTCATTCAGTCAGTAGCTTCAAACATTTCTGGTATATGAAAAACATGTTTTTCAATGGCAAAAATCAATGAATATTGTAAATGCACAAACAGTAATATCTCCACATTGCACGGTGCAATTCTGAAATTTTTAGCTTTTTCCTGTTAATCCTAGCATGATAAAGAAGATTCAAAGAGAGTGAGATGCCAGCTCCTTTCATTCAGTCAGTAGCTTCAAACATTTCTGGTATATGAAAAACATGTTTTTCAATGGCAAAAATCAATGAATATTGTAAATGCACAAACAGTAATATCTCCACATTGCACGGTGCAATTCTGAAATTTTTAGCTTTTTCCTGTTAATCCTAGCATGATAAAGAAGATTCAAAGAGAGTGAGATGCCAGCTCCTTTCATTCAGTCAGTAGCTTCAAACATTTCTGGACGTTTTTCAATGGCAAAAATCAATGAATATTGTAAATGCACAAACAGTAATATCTCCACATTGCACTGTGCAATTCTGAAATTTTTAGCTTTTTCCTGTTAATCCTAGCATGATAAAGAAGATTCAAAGAGAGTGAGATGCCAGCTCCTTTCATTCAGTCAGTAGCTTCAAACATTTCTGGACGTTTTTCAATGGCAAAAATCAATGAATATTGTAAATGCACAAACAGTAATATCTCCACATTGCAAGGTGCAATTCTGAAATTTTTTGCTTTTTCCTGCTAATCCTAGCATGATAAAGAAGATTCAAAGAGAGTGAGATGCCAGCTCCTTTCATTCAGTCAGTAGCTTCAAACATTTCTGGACGTTTTTCAATGGCAAAAATCAATGAATATTGTAAATGCACAAACAGTAATATCTCCACATTGCACGGTGCAATTCTGAAATTTTTAGCTTTTTCCTGTTAATCCTAGCATGATAAAGAAGATTCAAAGAGAGTGAGATTTCTCTAACCTTGAAATTATTAACACAATAAAGCAACTTAAAGCTTTCAAGGCCCCGGGTCCAGATGGGTTCATTAACGAATATTATAAAACCTTTTGTGACCTACTTTCTCTCCCCCTCACGAAAATTTTCAATCATGCTTCCTCAATAAGCTCCTTCCCCTCAGAAATGCTGGAAGCTACCATTACCCTAATACCCAAGTCTAAGGAAGAGAGAGATAATGTTAAAAATTATAGGCCCATTTCGCTAATTAACACTGACATCAAGATATACTCGAAAATTCTGGCCAATCGTTTATCGACTATTCTCCCATCTCTCATCAATGACGACCAAATTGGCTTCGTTGGTGGGAGACAAGCTACTGATGGCTCTAGAAGACTCCTGAATATTATTAAGGTGATAAATACGGCGAAACTCCCAGCCTCGTTGCTTGCTTTAGATGCTGAAAAAGCTTTCGACAGGTTAAATTGGCTATACCTTAAACTCACCCTTATTAAATTTGGCTTTGATAACAATTTTCTCTCTTCAATTATGGCCCTATATTCCAACCCCCAAGCTAAAATCTATGTTAATAACTATCTCTCAAATCCAATTCCTATTACAAACGGTACTAGACAGGGTTGCCCGCTTTCCCCCCTTCTTTTTGTCTTGGCTATGGAGCCCCTTGCTCAGAGGATTAGAGAAAATACTGACATTAGGGGGATATCTACCCCATCTCGAGAATTTAAAATTGGCCTCTTTGCGGATGATGTTATGCTTTCCTTGCTGGACCCAGTAAATTCGGTTGCGGAGGTTTCAAAGGTTCTAGAACTATTCTCTCAGATTTCTTATTTTAAAATTAACAATGAGAAGTCTAAACTTTTGAATATTAATCTGGACCGCCAGACGAGAGAGGTTTTACACTCAAGATTTTCCTTTGGTCTGGCTAAACGCAATCTGACTTATTTGGGGATCAGTATTGGTAAATCTATTAATTCAACAATCTCTGACAATCTGGTTCTGATTGATGACATCGTCCGCGGAGATTTGATGGATTTTATGAAAAGAGATTTGTCGTGGTGGGGTAGAGTCCTCTCTATCAAGATGTTTGTTCTTCCCAAAATTTTGTATTTTTTCCGCAACCTACCTTTATCTATTTCCCATATCTTTGTTCAAAAAATTCAAAATCAGATTAATTCTTATGTCTGGGATAATAAACGTGCGAGGATATCTGCTGATATATTGTACAAGAATAAAAGTAACGGAGGTCTGAGCCATCCTAATATTTCCGCTTACTATCTGGCAAACCTTATCAAACAGAGCAGTTACTGGTTTAATTCTGACAGCCCCCCAGCTTGGATGATTCTGGAGACCTTCTTAAATAACGGTTCTTCTCCTCGTGAATTGTTACTCAGGCATCTCTTTAGACAGTGTACTCATGATTCTTCCCACCCTATTTTCCAGGCGATCATTGACGCCTGGAAAAAAATCACCAAAAAAAAGAAAAAGAATCCTTTAAGAGTTTCTGATATGGATAAGCTTTCCCTTGTCAAAAAATTTCCAATTGGTTTTGTTGCTGATCTGTATAACTCTTCCATTCCAGATCAATGGGACATTAAAGGGTTAAGGAAAATTGGAGACTTGTATGAAGCTTCTGTCTTTATCCCTTTCCAAATTCTTAAGAAAAGATTCAATTTGCCTTTTTCTGATTTCTTTTTATACTCTCATTTAAAGAGCATTATTCTGGAATTCATTTCTAGCAAATTTATCGTTTCCGAAATCTCGGTGAACCTGTTAAGTAACCCATCCCATAAGATTTTTTGGAGCCTGAGACACCTATATAACAGCTTCAATAATGACCTCTCTTTCCAAAAACATCTTTACATGATTCGATGGGAAAAGGACCTAAAACTCAATTTCCAATCCGACCAATGGGAGAATGCTCTTCTTTTCTCACAAGCCTCTAATATATCTATGCCCTTACAAGAGGCCTACTTCAAAATTTTAACCAGATGGTACTACACTCCAATCAGGCTCCACTATATAAAGCCCAGCAACTCTCCCCTCTGTTGGAGGGAGTGCGGCCTTAGGGGAGATCTGTTACATCTCTTTTGGAGCTGCCCTAAAATCCGCAATCTATGGGCTCAGATCTCTTCTTTGGTAGATGATCTCTTGGGCAGACCACTAATATTGACCCCTCAAAGGGCTTTACTATCCTTGGATCTTGAATCATACAAGTCGTTTGAAAGATCTTTGGTGATTCATTTATTCTCAGTTTGTAAGAATACATTGGCTTTTTATTGGAGAAAGTCACATGTCCCCACTTTGGAGGACTTAGTTGATAAGATGAATCTCCATAGAATATTTGAACTCAGATTTGCCCTTATTAACAATAATTTACTTAAATTTTCTAAGAAGTGGGATATTTGGTCCATTAAGTTCCCTCAACCATCTCATAATGCTGGAATATCTTAATAGGTGTTACATGTTTAGCTTATTAATATGTTTAATTTTGCTAATATGATAGTAGTGTGTGTTTAATTGTTCAAGTTATCTATTATCGTGTTTATTATTTGACGAACAAATTTCTCCCACCTTCCCTGATTATTCCATTCCCGTTTGTACCCTTTCCCTTCCCCTTCCTCGGAATTACCCCTTCCCACGAATATTCTTATTTCACTACTTTATGCTACGATTGTTATTCCCCTGTTAAACTGTTTATTAAAAATAAAAAAAATATGGTAAAACAAAGAGAGTGAGATGCCAGCTCCTTTCATTCAGTCAGTAGCTTCAAACATTTCTGGACGTTTTTCAATGGCAAAAATCAATGAATATTGTAAATGCACAAACAGTAATATCTCCACATTGCAAGGTGCAATTCTGAAATTTTTTGCTTTTTCCTGCTAATCCTAGCATGATAAAGAAGATTCAAAGAGAGTGAGATGCCAGCTCCTTTCATTCAGTCAGTAGCTTCAAACATTTCTGGACGTTTTTCAATGGCAAAAATCAATGAATATTGTAAATGCACAAACAGTAATATCTCCACATTGCACGGTGCAATTCTGAAATTTTTTGCTTTTTCCTGCTAATCCTAGCATGATAAAGAAGATTCAAAGAGAGTGAGATGCCAGCTCCTTTCATTCAGTCAGTAGCTTCAAACATTTCTGGTATATGAAAAACATGTTTTTCAATGGCAAAAATCAATGAATATTGTAAATGCACAAACAGTAATATCTCCACATTGCACGGTGCAATTCTCAAATTTTTTGCTTTTTCCTGCTAATCCTAGCATGATAAAGAAGATTCAAAGAGAGTGAGATGCCAGCTCCTTTCATTCAGTCAGTAGCTTCAAACATTTCTGGACGTTTTTCAATGGCAAAAATCAATGAATATTGTAAATGCACAAACAGTAATATCTCCACATTGCACGGTGCAATTCTGAAATTTTTAGCTTTTTCCTGTTAATCCTAGCATGATAAAGAAGATTCAAAGAGAGTGAGATGCCAGCTCCTTTCATTCAGTCAGTAGCTTCAAACATTTCTGGTATATGAAAAACATGTTTTTCAATGGCAAAAATCAATGAATATTGTAAATGCACAAACAGTAATATCTCCACATTGCACGGTGCAATTCTGAAATTTTTAGCTTTTTCCTGTTAATCCTAGCATGATAAAGAAGATTCAAAGAGAGTGAGATGCCAGCTCCTTTCATTCAGTCAGTAGCTTCAAACATTTCTGGACGTTTTTCAATGGCAAAAATCAATGAATATTGTAAATGCACAAACAGTAATATCTCCACATTGCACGGTGCAATTCTGAAATTTTTTGCTTTTTCCTGTTAATCCTAGCATGATAAAGAAGATTCAAAGAGAGTGAGATGCCAGCTCCTTTCATTCAGTCAGTAGCTTCAAACATTTCTGGACGTTTTTCAATGGCAAAAATCAATGAATATTGTAAATGCACAAACAGTAATATCTCCACATTGCACGGTGCAATTCTGAAATTTTTAGCTTTTTCCTGTTAATCCTAGCATGATAAAGAAGATTCAAAGAGAGTGAGATGCCAGCTCCTTTCATTCAGTCAGTAGCTTCAAACATTTCTGGTATATGAAAAACATGTTTTTCAATGGCAAAAATCAATGAATATTGTAAATGCACAAACAGTAATATCTCCACATTGCACGGTGCAATTCTGAAATTTTTTGCTTTTTCCTGCTAATCCTAGCATGATAAAGAAGATTCAAAGAGAGTGAGATGCCAGCTCCTTTCATTCAGTCAGTAGCTTCAAACATTTCTGGACGTTTTTCAATGGCAAAAATCAATGAATATTGTAAATGCACAAACAGTAATATCTCCACATTGCACGGTGCAATTCTGAAATTTTTAGCTTTTTCCTGTTAATCCTAGCATGATAAAGAAGATTCAAAGAGAGTGAGATGCCAGCTCCTTTCATTCAGTCAGTAGCTTCAAACATTTCTGGTATATGAAAAACATGTTTTTCAATGGCAAAAATCAATGAATATTGTAAATGTACAAACAGTAATATCTCCACATTGCACGGTGCAATTCTGAAATTTTTAGCTTTTTCCTGTTAATCCTAGCATGATAAAGAAGATTCAAAGAGAGTGAGATGCCAGCTCCTTTCATTCAGACAGTAGCTTCAAACATTTCTGGTATATGAAAAACATGTTTTTCAATGGCAAAAATCAATGAATATTGTAAATGCACAAACAGTAATATCTCCACATTGCACGGTGCAATTCTGAAATTTTTAGCTTTTTCCTGTTAATCCTAGCATGATAAAGAAGATTCAAAGAGAGTGAGATGCCAGCTCCTTTCATTCAGTCAGTAGCTTCAAACATTTCTGGTATATGAAAAACATGTTTTTCAATGGCAAAAATCAATGAATATTGTAAATGCACAAACAGTAATATCTCCACATTGCACGGTGCAATTCTGAAATTTTTTGCTTTTTCCTGCTAATCCTAGCATGATAAAGAAGATTCAAAGAGAGTGAGATGCCAGCTCCTTTCATTCATTCAGTAGCTTCAAACATTTCTGGACGTTTTTCAATGGCAAAAATCAATGAATATTGTAAATGCACAAACAGTAATATCTCCACATTGCACGGTGCAATTCTGAAATTTTTAGCTTTTTCCTGTTAATCCTAGCATGATAAAGAAGATTCAAAGAGAGTGAGATGCCAGCTCCTTTCATTCAGTCAGTAGCTTCAAACATTTCTGGTATATGAAAAACATGTTTTTCAATGGCAAAAATCAATGAATATTGTAAATGCACAAACAGTAATATCTCCACATTGCACGGTGCAATTCTGAAATTTTTAGCTTTTTCCTGTTAATCCTAGCATGATAAAGAAGATTCAAAGAGAGTGAGATGCCAGCTCCTTTCATTCAGTCAGTAGCTTCAAACATTTCTGGTATATGAAAAACATGTTTTTCAATGGCAAAAATCAATGAATATTGTAAATGCACAAACAGTAATATCTCCACATTGCACGGTGCAATTCTGAATTTTTTTGCTTTTTCCTGCTAATCCTAGCATGATAAAGAAGATTCAAAGAGAGTGAGATGCCAGCTCCTTTCATTCAGTCAGTAGCTTCAAACATTTCTGGTATATGAAAAACATGTTTTTCAATGGCAAAAATCAATGAATATTGTAAATGCACAAACAGTAATATCTCCACATTGCACGGTGCAATTCTGAAATTTTTAGCTTTTTCCTGTTAATCCTAGCATGATAAAGAAGATTCAAAGAGAGTGAGATGCCAGCTCCTTTCATTCAGTCAGTAGCTTCAAACATTTCTGGTATATGAAAAACATGTTTTTCAATGGCAAAAATCAATGAATATTGTAAATGCACAAACAGTAATATCTCCACATTGCACGGTGCAATTCTGAAATTTTTAGCTTTTTCCTGTTAATCCTAGCATGATAAAGAAGATTCAAAGAGAGTGAGATGCCAGCTCCTTTCATTCAGTCAGTAGCTTCAAACATTTCTGGTATATGAAAAACATGTTTTTCAATGGCAAAAATCAATGAATATTGTAAATGCACAAACAGTAATATCTCCACATTGCACGGTGCAATTCTGAAATTTTTAGCTTTTTCCTGTTAATCCTAGCATGATAAAGAAGATTCAAAGAGAGTGAGATGCCAGATCCTTTCATTCAGTCAGTAGCTTCAAACATTTCTGGTATATGAAAAACATGTTTTTCAATGGCAAAAATCAATGAATATTGTAAATGCACAAACAGTAATATCTCCACATTGCACGGTGCAATTCTGAAATTTTTAGCTTTTTCCTGTTAATCCTAGCATGATAAAGAAGATTCAAAGAGAGTGAGATGCCAGCTCCTTTCATTCAGTCAGTAGCTTCAAACATTTCTGGTATATGAAAAACATGTTTTTCAATGGCAAAAATCAATGAATATTGTAAATGCACAAACAGTAATATCTCCACATTGCACGGTGCAATTCTGAAATTTTTTGCTTTTTCCTGTTAATCCTAGCATGATAAAGAAGATTCAAAGAGAGTGAGATGCCAGCTCCTTTCATTCAGTCAGTAGCTTCAAACATTTCTGGACGTTTTTCAATGGCAAAAATCAATGAATATTGTAAATGCACAAACAGTAATATCTCCACATTGCACGGTGCAATTCTGAAATTTTTAGCTTTTTCCTGTTAATCCTAGCATGATAAAGAAGATTCAAAGAGAGTGAGATGCCAGCTCCTTTCATTCAGTCAGTAGCTTCAAACATTTCTGGACGTTTTTCAATGGCAAAAATCAATGAATATTGTAAATGCACAAACAGTAATATCTCCACATTGCACGGTGCAATTCTGAAATTTTTAGCTTTTTCCTGTTAATCCTAGCATGATAAAGAAGATTCAAAGAGAGTGAGATGCCAGCTCCTTTCATTCAGTCAGTAGCTTCAAACATTTCTGGACGTTTTTCAATGGCAAAAATCAATGAATATTGTAAATGCACAAACAGTAATATCTCCACATTGCAAGGTGCAATTCTGAAATTTTTTGCTTTTTCCTGCTAATCCTAGCATGATAAAGAAGATTCAAAGAGAGTGAGATGCCAGCTCCTTTCATTCAGTCAGTAGCTTCAAACATTTCTGGACGTTTTTCAATGGCAAAAATCAATGAATATTGTAAATGCACAAACAGTAATATCTCCACATTGCACGGTGCAATTCTGAAATTTTTAGCTTTTTCCTGTTAATCCTAGCATGATAAAGAAGATTCAAAGAGAGTGAGATGCCAGCTCCTTTCATTCAGTCAGTAGCTTCAAACATTTCTGGATGTTTTTCAATGGCAAAAATCAATGAATATTGTAAATGCACAAACAGTAATATCTCCACATTGCAAGGTGCAATTCTGAAATTTTTTGCTTTTTCCTGCTAATCCTAGCATGATAAAGAAGATTCAAAGAGAGTGAGATGCCAGCTCCTTTCATTCAGTCAGTAGCTTCAAACATTTCTGGTATATGAAAAACATGTTTTTCAATGGCAAAAATCAATGAATATTGTAAATGCACAAACAGTAATATCTCCACATTGCACGGTGCAATTCTGAAATTTTTTGCTTTTTCCTGCTAATCCTAGCATGATAAAGAAGATTCAAAGAGAGTGAGATGCCAGCTCCTTTCATTCAGTCAGTAGCTTCAAACATTTCTGGTATATGAAAAACATGTTTTTCAATGGCAAAAATCAATGAATATTGTAAATGCACAAACAGTAATATCTCCACATTGCACGGTGCAATTCTGAAATTTTTTGCTTTTTCCTGCTAATCCTAGCATGATAAAGAAGATTCAAAGAGAGTGAGATGCCAGCTCCTTTCATTCAGTCAGTAGCTTCAAACATTTCTGGACGTTTTTCAATGGCAAAAATCAATGAATATTGTAAATGCACAAACAGTAATATCTCCACATTGCACGGTGCAATTCTGAAATTTTTAGCTTTTTCCTGTTAATCCTAGCATGATAAAGAAGATTCAAAGAGAGTGAGATGCCAGCTCCTTTCATTCAGTCAGTAGCTTCAAACATTTCTGGTATATGAAAAACATGTTTTTCAATGGCAAAAATCAATGAATATTGTAAATGCACAAACAGTAATATCTCCACATTGCACGGTGCAATTCTGAAATTTTTAGCTTTTTCCTGTTAATCCTAGCATGATAAAGAAGATTCAAAGAGAGTGAGATGCCAGCTCCTTTCATTCAGTCAGTAGCTTCAAACATTTCTGGACGTTTTTCAATGGCAAAAATCAATGAATATTGTAAATGCACAAACAGTAATATCTCCACATTGCACGGTGCAATTCTGAAATTTTTAGCTTTTTCCTGTTAATCCTAGCATGATAAAGAAGATTCAAAGAGAGTGAGATGCCAGCTCCTTTCATTCAGTCAGTAGCTTCAAACATTTCTGGTATATGAAAAACATGTTTTTCAATGGCAAAAATCAATGAATATTGTAAATGCACAAACAGTAATATCTCCACATTGCACGGTGCAATTCTGAAATTTTTTGCTTTTTCCTGCTAATCCTAGCATGATAAAGAAGATTCAAAGAGAGTGAGATGCCAGCTCCTTTCATTCAGTCAGTAGCTTCAAACATTTCTGGTATATGAAAAACATGTTTTTCAATGGCAAAAATCAATGAATATTGTAAATGCACAAACAGTAATATCTCCACATTGCACGGTGCAATTCTGAAATTTTTAGCTTTTTCCTGTTAATCCTAGCATGATAAAGAAGATTCAAAGAGAGTGAGATGCCAGCTCCTTTCATTCAGTCAGTAGCTTCAAACATTTCTGGACGTTTTTCAATGGCAAAAATCAATGAATATTGTAAATGCACAAACAGTAATATCTCCACATTGCACGGTGCAATTCTGAAATTTTTAGCTTTTTCCTGTTAATCCTAGCATGATAAAGAAGATTCAAAGAGAGTGAGATGCCAGCTCCTTTCATTCAGTCAGTAGCTTCAAACATTTCTGGACGTTTTTCAATGGCAAAAATCAATGAATATTGTAAATGCACAAACAGTAATATCTCCACATTGCACGGTGCAATTCTGAAATTTTTTGCTTTTTCCTGTTAATCCTAGCATGATAAAGAAGATTCAAAGAGAGTGAGATGCCAGCTCCTTTCATTCAGTCAGTAGCTTCAAACATTTCTGGTATATGAAAAACATGTTTTTCAATGGCAAAAATCAATGAATATTGTAAATGCACAAACAGTAATATCTCCACATTGCACGGTGCAATTCTGAAATTTTTAGCTTTTTCCTGTTAATCCTAGCATGATAAAGAAGATTCAAAGAGAGTGAGATGCCAGCTCCTTTCATTCAGTCAGTAGCTTCAAACATTTCTGGTATATGAAAAACATGTTTTTCAATGGCAAAAATCAATGAATATTGTAAATGCACAAACAGTAATATCTCCACATTGCACGGTGCAATTCTGAAATTTTTAGCTTTTTCCTGTTAATCCTAGCATGATAAAGAAGATTCAAAGAGAGTGAGATGCCAGCTCCTTTCATTCAGTCAGTAGCTTCAAACATTTCTGGACGTTTTTCAATGGCAAAAATCAATGAATATTGTAAATGCACAAACAGTAATATCTCCACATTGCACGGTGCAATTCTGAAATTTTTTGCTTTTTCCTGTTAATCCTAGCATGATAAAGAAGATTCAAAGAGAGTGAGATGCCAGCTCCTTTCATTCAGTCAGTAGCTTCAAACATTTCTGGTATATGAAAAACATTTTTTTCAATGGCAAAAATCAATGAATATTGTAAATGCACAAACAGTAATATCTCCACATTGCACGGTGCAATTCTGAAATTTTTAGCTTTTTCCTGTTAATCCTAGCATGATAAAGAAGATTCAAAGAGAGTGAGATGCCAGCTCCTTTCATTCAGTCAGTAGCTTCAAACATTTCTGGACGTTTTTCAATGGCAAAAATCAATGAATATTGTAAATGCACAAACAGTAATATCTCCACATTGCACGGTGCAATTCTGAAATTTTTAGCTTTTTCCTGTTAATCCTAGCATGATAAAGAAGATTCAAAGAGAGTGAGATGCCAGCTCCTTTCATTCAGTCAGTAGCTTCAAACATTTCTGGTATATGAAAAACATGTTTTTCAATGGCAAAAATCAATGAATATTGTAAATGCACAAACAGTAATATCTCCACATTGCACGGTGCAATTCTGAAATTTTTAGCTTTTTCCTGTTAATCCTAGCATGATAAAGAAGATTCAAAGAGAGTGAGATGCCAGCTCCTTTCATTCAGTCAGTAGCTTCAAACATTTCTGGTATATGAAAAACATGTTTTTCAATGGCAAAAATCAATGAATATTGTAAATGCACAAACAGTAATATCTCCACATTGCACGGTGCAATTCTGAAATTTTTAGCTTTTTCCTGTTAATCCTAGCATGATAAAGAAGATTCAAAGAGAGTGAGATGCCAGCTCCTTTCATTCAGTCAGTAGCTTCAAACATTTCTGGTATATGAAAAACATGTTTTTCAATGGCAAAAATCAATGAATATTGTAAATGCACAAACAGTAATATCTCCACATTGCACGGTGCAATTCTGAAATTTTTAGCTTTTTCCTGTTAATCCTAGCATGATAAAGAAGATTCAAAGAGAGTGAGATGCCAGCTCCTTTCATTCAGTCAGTAGCTTCAAACATTTCTGGTATATGAAAAACATGTTTTTCAATGGCAAAAATCAATGAATATTGTAAATGCACAAACAGTAATATCTCCACATTGCACGGTGCAATTCTGAAATTTTTAGCTTTTTCCTGTTAATCCTAGCATGATAAAGAAGATTCAAAGAGAGTGAGATGCCAGCTCCTTTCATTCAGTCAGTAGCTTCAAACATTTCTGGACGTTTTTCAATGGCAAAAATCAATGAATATTGTAAATGCACAAACAGTAATATCTCCACATTGCACGGTGCAATTCTGAAATTTTTAGCTTTTTCCTGTTAATCCTAGCATGATAAAGAAGATTCAAAGAGAGTGAGATGCCAGCTCCTTTCATTCAGTCAGTAGCTTCAAACATTTCTGGTATATGAAAAACATGTTTTTCAATGGCAAAAATCAATGAATATTGTAAATGCACAAACAGTAATATCTCCACATTGCACGGTGCAATTCTGAAATTTTTAGCTTTTTCCTGTTAATCCTAGCATGATAAAGAAGATTCAAAGAGAGTGAGATGCCAGCTCCTTTCATTCAGTCAGTAGCTTCAAACATTTCTGGTATATGAAAAACATGTTTTTCAATGGCAAAAATCAATGAATATTGTAAATGCACAAACAGTAATATCTCCACATTGCACGGTGCAATTCTGAAATTTTTTGCTTTTTCCTGCTAATCCTAGCATGATAAAGAAGATTCAAAGAGAGTGAGATGCCAGCTCCTTTCATTCAGTCAGTAGCTTCAAACATTTCTGGACGTTTTTCAATGGCAAAAATCAATGAATATTGTAAATGCACAAACAGTAATATCTCCACATTGCACGGTGCAATTCTGAAATTTTTAGCTTTTTCCTGTTAATCCTAGCATGATAAAGAAGATTCAAAGAGAGTGAGATGCCAGCTCCTTTCATTCAGTCAGTAGCTTCAAACATTTCTGGACGTTTTTCAATGGCAAAAATCAATGAATATTGTAAATGCACAAACAGTAATATCTCCACATTGCACGGTGCAATTCTGAAATTTTTTGCTTTTTCCTGCTAATCCTAGCATGATAAAGAAGATTCAAAGAGAGTGAGATGCCAGCTCCTTTCATTCAGTCAGTAGCTTCAAACATTTCTGTACGTTTTTCAATGGCAAAAATCAATGAATATTGTAAATGCACAAACAGTAATATCTCCACATTGCACGGTGCAATTCTGAAATTTTTAGCTTTTTCCTGTTAATCCTAGCATGATAAAGAAGATTCAAAGAGAGTGAGATGCCAGCTCCTTTCATTCAGTCAGTAGCTTCAAACATTTCTGGTATATGAAAAACATGTTTTTCAATGGCAAAAATCAATGAATATTGTAAATGCACAAACAGTAATATCTCCACATTGCACGGTGCAATTCTGAAATTTTTAGCTTTTTCCTGTTAATCCTAGCATGATAAAGAAGATTCAAAGAGAGTGAGATGCCAGCTCCTTTCATTCAGTCAGTAGCTTCAAACATTTCTGGACGTTTTTCAATGGCAAAAATCAATGAATATTGTAAATGCACAAACAGTAATATCTCCACATTGCACGGTGCAATTCTGAAATTTTTAGCTTTTTCCTGTTAATCCTAGCATGATAAAGAAGATTCAAAGAGAGTGAGATGCCAGCTCCTTTCATTCAGTCAGTAGCTTCAAACATTTCTGGACGTTTTTCAATGGCAAAAATCAATGAATATTGTAAATGCACAAACAGTAATATCTCCACATTGCACGGTGCAATTCTGAAATTTTTAGCTTTTTCCTGTTAATCCTAGCATGATAAAGAAGATTCAAAGAGAGTGAGATGCCAGCTCCTTTCATTCAGTCAGTAGCTTCAAACATTTCTGGTATATGAAAAACATGTTTTTCAATGGCAAAAATCAATGAATATTGTAAATGCACAAACAGTAATATCTCCACATTGCACGGTGCAATTCTGAAATTTTTTGCTTTTTCCTGCTAATCCTAGCATGATAAAGAAGATTCAAAGAGAGTGAGATGCCAGCTCCTTTCATTCAGTCAGTAGCTTCAAACATTTCTGGTATATGAAAAACATGTTTTTCAATGGCAAAAATCAATGAATATTGTAAATGCACAAACAGTAATATCTCCACATTGCACGGTGCAATTCTGAAATTTTTTGCTTTTTCCTGCTAATCCTAGCATGATAAAGAAGATTCAAAGAGAGTGAGATGCCAGCTCCTTTCATTCAGTCAGTAGCTTCAAACATTTCTGGTATATGAAAAACATGTTTTTCAATGGCAAAAATCAATGAATATTGTAAATGCACAAACAGTAATATCTCCACATTGCACGGTGCAATTCTGAAATTTTTTGCTTTTTCCTGTTAATCCTAGCATGATAAAGAAGATTCAAAGAGAGTGAGATGCCAGCTCCTTTCATTCAGTCAGTAGCTTCAAACATTTCTGGACGTTTTTCAATGGCAAAAATCAATGAATATTGTAAATGCACAAACAGTAATATCTCCACATTGCACGGTGCAATTCTGAAATTTTTTGCTTTTTCCTGCTAATCCTAGCATGATAAAGAAGATTCAAAGAGAGTGAGATGCCAGCTCCTTTCATTCAGTCAGTAGCTTCAAACATTTCTGGACGTTTTTCAATGGCAAAAATCAATGAATATTGTAAATGCACAAACAGTAATATCTCCACATTGCACGGTGCAATTCTGAAATTTTTTGCTTTTTCCTGCTAATCCTAGCATGATAAAGAAGATTCAAAGAGAGTGAGATGCCAGCTCCTTTCATTCAGTCAGTAGCTTCAAACATTTCTGGACGTTTTTCAATGGCAAAAATCAATGAATATTGTAAATGCACAAACAGTAATATCTCCACATTGCACGGTGCAATTCTGAAATTTTTTGCTTTTTCCTGCTAATCCTAGCATGATAAAGAAGATTCAAAGAGAGTGAGATGCCAGCTCCTTTCATTCAGTCAGTAGCTTCAAACATTTCTGGACGTTTTTCAATGGCAAAAATCAATGAATATTGTAAATGCACAAACAGTAATATCTCCACATTGCACGGTGCAATTCTGAAATTTTTTGCTTTTTCCTGCTAATCCTAGCATGATAAAGAAGATTCAAAGAGAGTGAGATGCCAGCTCCTTTCATTCAGTCAGTAGCTTCAAACATTTCTGGTATATGAAAAACATGTTTTTCAATGGCAAAAATCAATGAATATTGTAAATGCACAAACAGTAATATCTCCACATTGCACGGTGCAATTCTGAAATTTTTTGCTTTTTCCTGCTAATCCTAGCATGATAAAGAAGATTCAAAGAGAGTGAGATGCCAGCTCCTTTCATTCAGTCAGTAGCTTCAAACATTTCTGGTATATGAAAAACATGTTTTTCAATGGCAAAAATCAATGAATATTGTAAATGCACAAACAGTAATATCTCCACATTGCACGGTGCAATTCTGAAATTTTTAGCTTTTTCCTGTTAATCCTAGCATGATAAAGAAGATTCAAAGAGAGTGAGATGCCAGCTCCTTTCATTCAGTCAGTAGCTTCAAACATTTCTGGTATATGAAAAACATGTTTTTCAATGGCAAAAATCAATGAATATTGTAAATGCACAAACAGTAATATCTCCACATTGCACGGTGCAATTCTGAAATTTTTAGCTTTTTCCTGTTAATCCTAGCATGATAAAGAAGATTCAAAGAGAGTGAGATGCCAGCTCCTTTCATTCAGTCAGTAGCTTCAAACATTTCTGGACGTTTTTCAATGGCAAAAATCAATGAATATTGTAAATGCACAAACAGTAATATCTCCACATTGCACGGTGCAATTCTGAAATTTTTTGCTTTTTCCTGCTAATCCTAGCATGATAAAGAAGATTCAAAGAGAGTGAGATGCCAGCTCCTTTCATTCAGTCAGTAGCTTCAAACATTTCTGGACGTTTTTCAATGGCAAAAATCAATGAATATTGTAAATGCACAAACAGTAATATCTCCACATTGCACGGTGCAATTCTGAAATTTTTTGCTTTTTCCTGCTAATCCTAGCATGATAAAGAAGATTCAAAGAGAGTGAGATGCCAGCTCCTTTCATTCAGTCAGTAGCTTCAAACATTTCTGGTATATGAAAAACATGTTTTTCAATGGCAAAAATCAATGAATATTGTAAATGCACAAACAGTAATATCTCCACATTGCACGGTGCAATTCTGAAATTTTTTGCTTTTTCCTGCTAATCCTAGCATGATAAAGAAGATTCAAAGAGAGTGAGATGCCAGCTCCTTTCATTCAGTCAGTAGCTTCAAACATTTCTGGACGTTTTTCAATGGCAAAAATCAATGAATATTGTAAATGCACAAACAGTAATATCTCCACATTGCACGGTGCAATTCTGAAATTTTTTGCTTTTTCCTGCTAATCCTAGCATGATAAAGAAGATTCAAAGAGAGTGAGATGCCAGCTCCTTTCATTCAGTCAGTAGCTTCAAACATTTCTGGACGTTTTTCAATGGCAAAAATCAATGAATATTGTAAATGCACAAACAGTAATATCTCCACATTGCACGGTGCAATTCTGAAATTTTTTGCTTTTTCCTGCTAATCCTAGCATGATAAAGAAGATTCAAAGAGAGTGAGATGCCAGCTCCTTTCATTCAGTCAGTAGCTTCAAACATTTCTGGTATATGAAAAACATGTTTTTCAATGGCAAAAATCAATGAATATTGTAAATGCACAAACAGTAATATCTCCACATTGCACGGTGCAATTCTGAAATTTTTTGCTTTTTCCTGCTAATCCTAGCATGATAAAGAAGATTCAAAGAGAGTGAGATGCCAGCTCCTTTCATTCAGTCAGTAGCTTCAAACATTTCTGGTATATGAAAAACATGTTTTTCAATGGCAAAAATCAATGAATATTGTAAATGCACAAACAGTAATATCTCCACATTGCACGGTGCAATTCTGAAATTTTTAGCTTTTTCCTGTTAATCCTAGCATGATAAAGAAGATTCAAAGAGAGTGAGATGCCAGCTCCTTTCATTCAGTCAGTAGCTTCAAACATTTCTGGTATATGAAAAACATGTTTTTCAATGGCAAAAATCAATGAATATTGTAAATGCACAAACAGTAATATCTCCACATTGCACGGTGCAATTCTGAAATTTTTAGCTTTTTCCTGTTAATCCTAGCATGATAAAGAAGATTCAAAGAGAGTGAGATGCCAGCTCCTTTCATTCAGTCAGTAGCTTCAAACATTTCTGGACGTTTTTCAATGGCAAAAATCAATGAATATTGTAAATGCACAAACAGTAATATCTCCACATTGCACGGTGCAATTCTGAAATTTTTTGCTTTTTCCTGCTAATCCTAGCATGATAAAGAAGATTCAAAGAGAGTGAGATGCCAGCTCCTTTCATTCAGTCAGTAGCTTCAAACATTTCTGGACGTTTTTCAATGGCAAAAATCAATGAATATTGTAAATGCACAAACAGTAATATCTCCACATTGCACGGTGCAATTCTGAAATTTTTTGCTTTTTCCTGCTAATCCTAGCATGATAAAGAAGATTCAAAGAGAGTGAGATGCCAGCTCCTTTCATTCAGTCAGTAGCTTCAAACATTTCTGGTATATGAAAAACATGTTTTTCAATGGCAAAAATCAATGAATATTGTAAATGCACAAACAGTAATATCTCCACATTGCACGGTGCAATTCTGAAATTTTTTGCTTTTTCCTGCTAATCCTAGCATGATAAAGAAGATTCAAAGAGAGTGAGATGCCAGCTCCTTTCATTCAGTCAGTAGCTTCAAACATTTCTGGACGTTTTTCAATGGCAAAAATCAATGAATATTGTAAATGCACAAACAGTAATATCTCCACATTGCACGGTGCAATTCTGAAATTTTTAGCTTTTTCCTGTTAATCCTAGCATGATAAAGAAGATTCAAAGAGAGTGAGATGCCAGCTCCTTTCATTCAGTCAGTAGCTTCAAACATTTCTGGTATATGAAAAACATGTTTTTCAATGGCAAAAATCAATGAATATTGTAAATGCACAAACAGTAATATCTCCACATTGCACGGTGCAATTCTGAAATTTTTAGCTTTTTCCTGTTAATCCTAGCATGATAAAGAAGATTCAAAGAGAGTGAGATGCCAGCTCCTTTCATTCAGTCAGTAGCTTCAAACATTTCTGGACGTTTTTCAATGGCAAAAATCAATGAATATTGTAAATGCACAAACAGTAATATCTCCACATTGCACGGTGCAATTCTGAAATTTTTAGCTTTTTCCTGTTAATCCTAGCATGATAAAGAAGATTCAAAGAGAGTGAGATGCCAGCTCCTTTCATTCAGTCAGTAGCTTCAAACATTTCTGGTATATGAAAAACATGTTTTTCAATGGCAAAAATCAATGAATATTGTAAATGCACAAACAGTAATATCTCCACATTGCACGGTGCAATTCTGAAATTTTTAGCTTTTTCCTGTTAATCCTAGCATGATAAAGAAGATTCAAAGAGAGTGAGATGCCAGCTCCTTTCATTCAGTCAGTAGCTTCAAACATTTCTGGACGTTTTTCAATGGCAAAAATCAATGAATATTGTAAATGCACAAACAGTAATATCTCCACATTGCACGGTGCAATTCTGAAATTTTTAGCTTTTTCCTGTTAATCCTAGCATGATAAAGAAGATTCAAAGAGAGTGAGATGCCAGCTCCTTTCATTCAGTCAGTAGCTTCAAACATTTCTGGTATATGAAAAACATGTTTTTCAATGGCAAAAATCAATGAATATTGTAAATGCACAAACAGTAATATCTCCACATTGCACGGTGCAATTCTGAAATTTTTTGCTTTTTCCTGTTAATCCTAGCATGATAAAGAAGATTCAAAGAGAGTGAGATGCCAGCTCCTTTCATTCAGTCAGTAGCTTCAAACATTTCTGGTATATGAAAAACATGTTTTTCAATGGCAAAAATCAATGAATATTGTAAATGCACAAACAGTAATATCTCCACATTGCACGGTGCAATTCTGAAATTTTTAGCTTTTTCCTGTTAATCCTAGCATGATAAAGAAGATTCAAAGAGAGTGAGATGCCAGCTCCTTTCATTCAGTCAGTAGCTTCAAACATTTCTGGACGTTTTTCAATGGCAAAAATCAATGAATATTGTAAATGCACAAACAGTAATATCTCCACATTGCACGGTGCAATTCTGAAATTTTTAGCTTTTTCCTGTTAATCCTAGCATGATAAAGAAGATTCAAAGAGAGTGAGATGCCAGCTCCTTTCATTCAGTCAGTAGCTTCAAACATTTCTGGTATATGAAAAACATGTTTTTCAATGGCAAAAATCAATGAATATTGTAAATGCACAAACAGTAATATCTCCACATTGCACGGTGCAATTCTGAAATTTTTAGCTTTTTCCTGTTAATCCTAGCATGATAAAGAAGATTCAAAGAGAGTGAGATGCCAGCTCCTTTCATTCAGTCAGTAGCTTCAAACATTTCTGGACGTTTTTCAATGGCAAAAATCAATGAATATTGTAAATGCACAAACAGTAATATCTCCACATTGCACGGTGCAATTCTGAAATTTTTAGCTTTTTCCTGTTAATCCTAGCATGATAAAGAAGATTCAAAGAGAGTGAGATGCCAGCTCCTTTCATTCAGTCAGTAGCTTCAAACATTTCTGGTATATGAAAAACATGTTTTTCAATGGCAAAAATCAATGAATATTGTAAATGCACAAACAGTAATATCTCCACATTGCACGGTGCAATTCTGAAATTTTTTGCTTTTTCCTGTTAATCCTAGCATGATAAAGAAGATTCAAAGAGAGTGAGATGCCAGCTCCTTTCATTCAGTCAGTAGCTTCAAACATTTCTGGACGTTTTTCAATGGCAAAAATCAATGAATATTGTAAATGCACAAACAGTAATATCTCCACATTGCACGGTGCAATTCTGAAATTTTTAGCTTTTTCCTGTTAATCCTAGCATGATAAAGAAGATTCAAAGAGAGTGAGATGCCAGCTCCTTTCATTCAGTCAGTAGCTTCAAACATTTCTGGTATATGAAAAACATGTTTTTCAATGGCAAAAATCAATGAATATTGTAAATGCACAAACAGTAATATCTCCACATTGCACGGTGCAATTCTGAAATTTTTTGCTTTTTCCTGCTAATCCTAGCATGATAAAGAAGATTCAAAGAGAGTGAGATGCCAGCTCCTTTCATTCAGTCAGTAGCTTCAAACATTTCTGGTATATGAAAAACATGTTTTTCAATGGCAAAAATCAATGAATATTGTAAATGCACAAACAGTAATATCTCCACATTGCACGGTGCAATTCTGAAATTTTTAGCATTTTCCTGTTAATCCTAGCATGATAAAGAAGATTCAAAGAGAGTGAGATGCCAGCTCCTTTCATTCAGTCAGTAGCTTCAAACATTTCTGGACGTTTTTCAATGGCAAAAATCAATGAATATTGTAAATGCACAAACAGTAATATCTCCACATTGCACGGTGCAATTCTGAAATTTTTTGCTTTTTCCTGTTAATCCTAGCATGATAAAGAAGATTCAAAGAGAGTGAGATGCCAGCTCCTTTCATTCAGTCAGTAGCTTCAAACATTTCTGGACGTTTTTCAATGGCAAAAATCAATGAATATTGTAAATGCACAAACAGTAATATCTCCACATTGCACGGTGCAATTCTGAAATTTTTAGCTTTTTCCTGTTAATCCTAGCATGATAAAGAAGATTCAAAGAGAGTGAGATGCCAGCTCCTTTCATTCAGTCAGTAGCTTCAAACATTTCTGGTATATGAAAAACATGTTTTTCAATGGCAAAAATCAATGAATATTGTAAATGCACAAACAGTAATATCTCCACATTGCACGGTGCAATTCTGAAATTTTTTGCTTTTTCCTGCTAATCCTAGCATGATAAAGAAGATTCAAAGAGAGTGAGATGCCAGCTCCTTTCATTCAGTCAGTAGCTTCAAACATTTCTGGTATATGAAAAACATGTTTTTCAATGGCAAAAATCAATGAATATTGTAAATGCACAAACAGTAATATCTCCACATTGCACGGTGCAATTCTGAAATTTTTAGCATTTTCCTGTTAATCCTAGCATGATAAAGAAGATTCAAAGAGAGTGAGATGCCAGCTCCTTTCATTCAGTCAGTAGCTTCAAACATTTCTGGACGTTTTTCAATGGCAAAAATCAATGAATATTGTAAATGCACAAACAGTAATATCTCCACATTGCACGGTGCAATTCTGAAATTTTTAGCTTTTTCCTGTTAATCCTAGCATGATAAAGAAGATTCAAAGAGAGTGAGATGCCAGCTCCTTTCATTCAGTCAGTAGCTTCAAACATTTCTGGTATATGAAAAACATGTTTTTCAATGGCAAAAATCAATGAATATTGTAAATGCACAAACAGTAATATCTCCACATTGCACGGTGCAATTCTGAAATTTTTTGCTTTTTCCTGTTAATCCTAGCATGATAAAGAAGATTCAAAGAGAGTGAGATGCCAGCTCCTTTCATTCAGTCAGTAGCTTCAAACATTTCTGGACGTTTTTCAATGGCAAAAATCAATGAATATTGTAAATGCACAAACAGTAATATCTCCACATTGCACGGTGCAATTCTGAAATTTTTAGCTTTTTCCTGTTAATCCTAGCATGATAAAGAAGATTCAAAGAGAGTGAGATGCCAGCTCCTTTCATTCAGTCAGTAGCTTCAAACATTTCTGGTATATGAAAAACATGTTTTTCAATGGCAAAAATCAATGAATATTGTAAATGCACAAACAGTAATATCTCCACATTGCACGGTGCAATTCTGAAATTTTTAGCTTTTTCCTGCTAATCCTAGCATGATAAAGAAGATTCAAAGAGAGTGAGATGCCAGCTCCTTTCATTCAGTCAGTAGCTTCAAACATTTCTGGACGTTTTTCAATGGCAAAAATCAATGAATATTGTAAATGCACAAACAGTAATATCTCCACATTGCACGGTGCAATTCTGAAATTTTTTGCTTTTTCCTGTTAATCCTAGCATGATAAAGAAGATTCAAAGAGAGTGAGATGCCAGCTCCTTTCATTCAGTCAGTAGCTTCAAACATTTCTGGTATATGAAAAACATGTTTTTCAATGGCAAAAATCAATGAATATTGTAAATGCACAAACAGTAATATCTCCACATTGCACGGTGCAATTCTGAAATTTTTTGCTTTTTCCTGTTAATCCTAGCATGATAAAGAAGATTCAAAGAGAGTGAGATGCCAGCTCCTTTCATTCAGTCAGTAGCTTCAAACATTTCTGGTATATGAAAAACATGTTTTTCAATGGCAAAAATCAATGAATATTGTAAATGCACAAACAGTAATATCTCCACATTGCACGGTGCAATTCTGAAATTTTTAGCTTTTTCCTGTTAATCCTAGCATGATAAAGAAGATTCAAAGAGAGTGAGATGCCAGCTCCTTTCATTCAGTCAGTAGCTTCAAACATTTCTGGTATATGAAAAACATGTTTTTCAATGGCAAAAATCAATGAATATTGTAAATGCACAAACAGTAATATCTCCACATTGCACGGTGCAATTCTGAAATTTTTTGCTTTTTCCTGCTAATCCTAGCATGATAAAGAAGATTCAAAGAGAGTGAGATGCCAGCTCCTTTCATTCAGTCAGTAGCTTCAAACATTTCTGGTATATGAAAAACATGTTTTTCAATGGCAAAAATCAATGAATATTGTAAATGCACACAGTAATATCTCCACATTGCACGGTGCA